>NC_089531.1:7132090-7249590 GCF_963924715.1 Thunnus thynnus
ACTCGTTGGCAAGTTCTCGAATGTAACAGACATTCATTTCTATGTAAAAGTTTGCACTGCAGGTTTGAAATGATCTCAAAGATTTGAGAAACACGTGGTGTGGTTTAAAGTTACTACTTCCTTATTTTTAGGCGACCGTTGTCGTAATGGCTACAATAATAACCACAGGGTTAAGGTTAGGAGACGATCATAGTTACGGTTTTTAAAAAACTGACTCGAGGACGGAAATGTGACACTCGCGGTTAGAAACCGGAAACGAACAGCGGCCTCCTGTGGCAAAATCCAATGTTGGGTTAATGTCTCCATCGACTCCTCCTCCTCTGAATGAGGACATCTGACGTGATATATAAACGTCATCTGAACTGCGTCACTGCTCCGGGTCATAATTACTACGCAGATGGCATCTGTCACTCAAACATAACTATATGTCGTTTCTGGCTAACTGACATCACAACATACTGTGTTGTTTTTCTTGGGGGGACAGTCTCATTTTCACCACAGGCTGAGTGATGCTCCTGGTGAGGATTAAACTCAATTTAATGTGTAAAACCGGTGGAGCGCCCCTTTAAAACAACAACACTGGATCACTCGAATGAGGCTGCAGCTCAGCATCAGTTTGTAAAGTCAAGTGTTTTCATCTGAGCATGCAGCATGGTTGAGAAGCGGAAAATCCTTTTGGCTCTTGAATGTTAACAAACCTTAAAGCAATGAAAGGTGGAAACCTATAAACAATGACCTCCCAAATCAGCTAACAAATGCCAAACTGGTGGAGCTTGAAGGGAGTGGTTACAGTTATATTGTACTTGTTGTTTCCTTGTGGCCCAGCAGGGAGCAGTGTCGGCCTGGCACAGTCCAGCGGACACCCACAGAGGACAGTAAGCAGGCAGCAGAGACTCAGCACAGAGAAACAAATGTGTGGTGCCACTCCCTGCACATTACACCCAGAATGGGAATCATACGTTTTTATTATTCCTCCCATCTAGCACAACCAATGCTATCTTGGACGCTTGTGAGTGTGAGTCAAGTCAGGAGTGGGAGGTATTGGTGGTGGTGGTGGTGGTGGTGGTGGGTGACGGTTGTATCTCAGTGGTTTTCATGAATCACAGAGCTCAACTTGCTGGCTGTGTCATCTCAGTCAAACTGCTAAATCAGCCTCTGCACACACTGTTGGAGCAGATTTACTTCACCTTTATGTTTTCTCAGCCTCTTGTTCATATGTTGTATTTTTGTCTGTGTACGTGTGTGTATGTGTGTGTCTTCTCCTTTGTGTGATAAAGATGTTGAGTTTCTTCGTGCAAACCTGAATCTGTATGACACAAATGCAAATCTCATACAGAAATACTGAGTGTGTGTTTGTGTGTGTGTCTGATGTGGCTGTTTATGCTCGCCTGTGTGTTCACACTGCTCAAAAGCAATGAGGCGTGTTTGTGCATGCGTTGATGGTGTCTGCACCGTGTACACATAAACGTGGGAGATATGTGTGTGTGTGTGTATTACAGACATTTCTTTCTACTAGCTGAGCCCTAATAGGATCTCAGGAGCAGCTGTCAATTCGTCCCAATAGCCTTTCACTTACTCATTTTGCTCTCCCACGCTGTTCTCTTTCTCTCTCTTTCTGCCTCTCCTTTCATCTCATCTTCTTATTTCAGTTCTCCTCTCCTCTTTTTTTATCTCCTTTCTTGTCCTTGTTTCTACCTCTCTCTTCTCTCCTCCTTTCTCCTCATTTCTCCTCTCCTCTCCTCTCCTCTCCTCCTCTTTTGTCTCCCTTCTTCTTTTGTCCCCTCTCCTCTCTTTGTTTACCGATCAGTTCTACTAGCTTTCTACAGGTGCTTCATTGAATCCATCATCACCTTCCACACAACAGCCTGGTTTGGTGCTTTGAGTAAAATCCAACTTAATCCTCTCAAAAAAATCATTAGAATGAGCAGCAAAAT
Organism: Thunnus thynnus; assembly: GCF_963924715.1. Classification (NCBI taxonomy): domain Eukaryota; kingdom Metazoa; phylum Chordata; class Actinopteri; order Scombriformes; family Scombridae; genus Thunnus; species Thunnus thynnus. The sequence continues at coordinate 7,134,025 of NC_089531.1, forward strand.
CATTGGACTGGACCAAGAACCACTAAGCAGCATCTACAGCGGACGGTCTAAAATGACAGGACTACAAATAGCTTTGGATACCACAAACACCAACACACACACACACACACACACACACACACACTACACAATCAATACAGCCACCTACCTTCAGGTTGCAGATACAGGTCACGGACCATGTCAAGCTTTGTGTCTACTTCATGGTGATGGTGACCTTATTTATCACTATTTATCACTGTTTATTACCCTTAAACAGTTTTAAGCTGCACTTGTATGTTGTCTACTCTTGTGTGTGTTGTACGTCCGGCTCTGTGTTGTGTATGCACAAATGATGTTCCTGACACATAAAGTTATTTTGAATTTGTTTCTCTTCTATTTTTTTGTCTCCCCTCCTTTCATTTTCCCTTCTGAATACAGCTCTCTTCTCCTTCTTTTGTCTCCTCTCTCCTCCTTTCCTTTCATCCTCTCCTTGTTTCCATCTTCCTCTTTTCTCCTCCTTTCTACAATTCCCTCCTCCACTTCTCTCTATTTTTCTCCCCTCCTCTTGTCTGCTCTCTTTGTTTATCCTCTCCTCTCCTCTCCTCTCCTCTCCTCTCCTCTCCTCTCCTCTCCTCTCCTCTCTCCCCATTTTCTTGTCCTCCTTTTCTATTCTGCTTCTCGCTCCCTCCATCCCAAACAAACCTCGCTCAGTGACATTCTTCTTTTTCTCCTTGTCTCTCTCAGTTTTACTCCCCTCCCTCCCTCTTTCCCCCCCCTCCATCTCTCACTCTTTCTCCCCTTCAGCTCACAGGAAATGAGATTCTGGCTTATTGGCTTATTTCCACCTGTCCCCAGTTTGACCTTTGCAAGTCTCTCTCTCTCTCTCTCTCTCTCTCTCTCTCTCTCTCTCTCTCTCACACACACACACACACACCTATAGCCACCAACTAACATACACCTTAGTCATCCTTCCCCCACACCCACAATTCACTCACCGAAGACACACACACTCAAGACACTTGACTCACACACTCTGCTGCCATTACACACTCATGAAGAACAAAGCGACAACCACACATTCAGAGACTCTACTTTTCCAACTCCCCACCACCACCACCACCCCACCCACCACACACTCAAACACGCTCCACTTCATTCCACTACATTGTTTCACCTCACAAATCACTCTCAATTGGCTGCAGCCAGAAGAACACACAACCTCTCTAAACTGTTTAATAACGTCATTAATCATTTCGCTTTGACTTTGCGTTGGCACCGCCGGCTCTATAAGTGGCCTGAAAGTGGGTTACCATTCAAGGGGGCCCCAAGCTACGAGAGGGGCCCCCAAAAGCTCTGAATTAATTGGTATTTCATCTTGTGCTACATGGTCTTAAACGCTTGACACGGAGTCTGTTGGGAGAAGGGCAAGAACGTCTTTCCAGATTTTCAATTTCAGTCTTAAAACTTGCTTTACGGGCATGAAAAGTACAGTCCAGTCATGTGCTGTCAGTGTGAGAAAAGATAACCAACAGAGGACATTAAATGGAGATATCCGCTATTTGACATGCAGCCTAACAGGATGATTAATACCGTGGCACAAAATTAAACAAATGATGGTGTTTTTAACAGAAAGTAGGTCACATATCAAATTTGCTTTTCTACCGCCAGTTAAATTCATACAATCCAACAGTAGTTTAACCTACAGCAAGTTCATGTGACTTCACATTCGCTGTTCTTAGCAGTGGAGACAGATATCCCTTAGGAAAAATCTTCTAGTGGACTGGAAATTATTATTATATAATAAATTAAGTTTTATTATAGATTTATAGTAGCAGCAATAGAACTTTGGGTCTTTGCTTTAATATTTTCTTAAACCGCTTATCTACATGGAAGCTATTATGCTTTACATCAGCAGCAGTACCAGTTAAGTACATTTATGTAAGTAATGTACAATTTTGAGATACTACATTTCATAGGAAGATACTGTCCTTTGCATTCACTTGACAGCTATAGTTACTAATAACTTTAAACTTATAGATTTTAGACATAAAATATGGTCACCTTATGAGATATTATTATTTGTTACAGGTTAAAATGGCCAGAAATATATAAAGTTGTTGAAATTTTCTCCACTTCAATCAGCTACAACATTAAAAAATGGTTCTCCAGTTATAAAAACCCAATAGTCGCGGGATTGTTTTCCTGCATTATGAGTACTTTTACAGTTTTTCTCGAGCGCTTACACACTATAAATGGGCCTATTAACTAAACATCCCCAAACCATGATGCCATCTACCAAAAGACAAACCCATTTTCCAAAACTATAAACACTATTTCCCTGTTTTCACTCATGTGCTCATTTAGAAAACACTGGCATTCAGTATTATTAACTCAAGTTATCACAGCTGGAACCCAATTAACACACAATTCTCCAGGTGGAAACACTGAGAGTCAAATATGTTCACACACCAATCAAACCTCAGGATAGATAACAAAGGGCCGTGGGTCAGTTCACTTGTTTTGGAACAATGTATCCACAAAGACCTGCAGAATAAATGTGATTCCTTTCTTTATGTGCTGTTTCTCATTGGTTTATATTGGTTAATACATGGAAATTATTTTCCATGTATTCTTTCCACTGTTCTTTACAGTATCAGTTGCATATTTTTTTCAGTTTAATTTACCATAGTACACTGAGGAATTAATGTGTTGTGTCTTTATATTGTGTTCATCATGTAAACAGGTTGTTCTGGGGGAAAATCATAAGTACCATTATTTATTGCAGTTATAGGTTTTTACAGTAGTGTTTTGAATTGATCTCATCAGTGGCTGCCTTCAGACATCACACAAGAGTCATCAAATATACACACACTACACTACAAAGTTTGATTTAGATGTAAGATTACATGGTTTTGAATGGAGAGATCGGTTTTGACATGGAAGTTTGAAGTTTGTGAAGATAAGTCTGCAGTTATGCATTTGTGTTTAGAGTTTTGGGAAATGGAGCATAATTTCAAGAAATGTGTCTTAGCGATTGAGAAAAACTGTAATACTTTATACTATACTTTTAGTTGCTTCTCTACTTTTACTTAATAAATATTTTTGACTTATAATGGAGTAATTTTACAAAAGCTGCAATGCATTGTAGTATTGCTACATTTCACCGATTTTACACGTCAAAGTGTGTTTACAGGTCTACTGCATATATGAAAAAAGTTGTATAAAAGCTGTTTGTGGCTCCACAGGGAGCTGCACAAAGTCTGATATATTGTCTGAAGTGATGATGCGAGTACTGATCTGATCTGAATACTTCTTCAACCACAAGTATTGTTATTGTATTTTCACCAAGATGTACATAACTTGGTACCCAGTATGTGTGATGCCATCTTTTATGTGTTGCTTCTGGTAACTTGGCATCAGTTTTAGTCCATTTTAAGACTTTTTCTTACAGTTTTTGAATGAAACCGTAAGAAAATTAAGTTTAACACTGTTGTACCAGAAGCAACAGACTCTGCTGGCTCCAAAAAACTCTGCAGAAAAGAACAACAAAACTTCCAGCTGTCTTGAGATACAAAGTCATTAAATTTTTACCACAAGAATTTATGGTCTCAATAGCTACAATTTCGCTTCTTCTGATGTGTCCCTAGTGGTTCCATTAAGAAGATACTAAAGTTTAAATCATTTGTATTTGGGGTTGTTTGCTCTGATTGAGAGGTCTCAGTTGTATTGGTTGTCAAATGCTCGTCCCACCTCGGTTCTATCCAGACTCCATCCTCTTCGCCAAATTTGAATTTTCAGGCTCCGAACAACAAAGAAGACACAACGAGAGGTTAAGCCCAAACCAAGCTTCAAAATATGCCTTCAGAGACCTACAGGGACATTACACAGTCTGTTGCAGACACACATTGTGGCACAACACTGGGGAAAATCCATTGCACAAGAAGTAATTAATTTTACATTACTGGCAACACAAACTGCACTCATTTTCCAGGAAACACAGCAGGAATAGGAGTAGTTAGCATGTGCAGTGATCGCCAGAACAGAAATGAGTGAAAAGAAATGCTTTGCCAAATTAGATGACACAACTGGTGTGTCCTTTCCAATCCTCTGTATCCCACAATCAATTGCCAGCCTGCTGTTTGGGAGATTCTTGTCAATGTGTTTAGTCAGTGGTAAATAGATCACTTAAATTGGAGCTATAAAAAAAGCCTCTGCAATGTGTAAGTAATGGGAGTCAGATTTGTTCTTGTTAGAAGCTTATTCATCACAATGTGTTCCAGGATAAACAGTAGTTTTACCATTAACCTGCCACACTGTTCGCTCATTTCCCATCATGTGATTGATTTACACCTCAAAGGTCATACTGTAAACTCAATTAACATGGAACTTGCCCCGTTTTACGGCTGATATTTACAATTTTACGGTCAACTTCCTGGTGATAAACGTGGACATGTTTGACTTTATGAACTGATAACGATAACTTGAACGATTTATTAGTTTGACTGTGAATGCATATGCAGATACAGTGACACATTTTCAACCAAAAGGACATTGCAGTACAGCTCACAGTCTGATGTAACATGTATCGTCTATCATGTCATGTAAAACCTGAGAGGTGCAGAGTACAAACACCACATTAATGAGCATTTAGATAAAAGGACACTGATGATATGGTTCGTGGATAAAATTAGGACCTCAGGCGTTACTACCTGAAGTCTACGGCTGAGAAGGTGACACAGTCTAAATTTGAAAAACTGTGCATGAAAGACATCTAGAAGTAAAAGCCTTCTGATGTTAACAAACAACTTACAAAGGAAATATGTGGTTGCACATTCCTGCTTCAGTGGACAACACTTAAAAGTGTCAGTATGGGTGAGATAGATAAATGTTTGCATCAGTGCGTTGATCCAACAGGAAGCTCTATCAGAGGCAGATCCTCAGGAGAGTTCGCGTTGCCTGCTCAGCACATCCCGAGAGTCTCTCACTACGGGCTCTGATTTAGAAAACTACTTTCCTGTGAGGCAGAAACATGGATTTTCAGTGTAGGGGGACATCAGCAAATTAACAAGACAAAGAAACCCAAGGCTAAAGATATTAAAAAGAATTAATAATTTAAAGGGCAAATCCACCCTCAGATATGCTCTTTTATCATCAATCTGTGATGTTCAGACCAGCTCATCCCAGTTATTTTGCAATAAAAAGTTTTTGTTGAACCAAACGGTCTCAAACTTCAGTCAGTGATTTCCTTTCAACAACCTCCATGGAGAAGGTATGAACTCACCATCTAAAAATAAAATTGTACATGTTTACCTACTTACTTGACTTAATTTGTTTGTTTAGTCGTTCAAAACTTACAAAATTATTAATTGTTTAGATGATTTTTTTGGTCATTGTCTTGCAACAAATGTTGCCCACACAAAAAGTGCAATTTTTTGACATTTTTCACACTGCGTCTTCGATAGATAGATGACCCAGAGAGAGTTGGCGTTGGAGAAGGACAAGCAGACAGAGAGATGAAATAGATGGAGAGAGTAAAAAACTGAGTGAACATAATGGAACAATCCCAGTTTGTGTCCAGCGTGCCTGGCTCTGGTTGGTTAGCGGTGTCTGTTTCGGGCCTGTTAAGGTGCAGCCTGATAGCTGTGGGGACACATGAGTCTCTGTGGCAATTATCTGTCAGTCTGCTGCAGGATGAGCTGCAGCAGACTCTGGAGCCACTGCAGAACTTTAGCGGCGGAGTGATTTGGAGACGCAAACAGCTCAGCTCAGTTTACTCGGAGGGACAAGATGCATTTAGTACGCATGGCACCAAGAGCAGTGCATCTCCAAAATACCATCTTTAGAAGGATTTAGATAAACTAGTTAGGCTTCTACACAGACAGTCATATACTTCTGACAGTTCGGGCTTGCAGCTTGGCCTATTAAATCTTTTCTATGGGGGGAGAAAACGCCATCAGACAATTATCATAAAAAGTGATTAGCATGCATATCATCAGGATCTTGCAGGACATTTGCATCTCCAAAAAGCCAGGAGTGGTTGCCAGGCAACCAGTGTTCCTCGCCAAGCCCCACACATAACCCTCCAAAAAATGGCAAAGTGTTGTTTTTACACTTCGGTTTTTGTGAGGATTAAACAAACAGGAAATAACTTGCTAATTAGTGAGTTTAAGCAGTTGTTTCCAGTATTTGTGTGAAGCTAAGCGGACTAGCTGCTGGCTCCAGCTACATATTTACTGTACAGACATGATCATTGTATCAGTCTTGTAATCTAACCCTCAGCAAGAGAGTAAAGAATGTCAAACTATTCCTTTAATCTCTAGAAAGTTTTCTTCTGAGAAACCCAAACAACTGACTCACTGTTATTTAAGAATTGTATATGCATGCTGTGCATCTTGCTATTACACTTGCATAATGTGTTGTTGTCTGGGTGAAGACTTAAAATAAGCTCCACTGGGTCTCAGCCACCTGAACACTGTCTCTAACTTTAAGTGCCATTCTGCTATACTTTTTATTGTTTGCACAAAAAAAAAATATACTCTCCCTCATTAATATTGATCTGTTTTTGACAGTTTGAGTGTGGCAGCATTGTCCTAATAATATTTCCTTCTGGCGACTGATAGCATCAGCTGTCTTTCATACAACAATAACATCAAAAGGCAGAACTGGAGGTTTTTTGCTGGATGAAGATGATAAGTTGTGATACGCAGTCAGCATCTGTTTATATCTGATAGAAGCACAATGTTTCCCTAACATTTTAAAGATTTTGCTGAGACTCATGACACTGGAGACAATCACAAAGAACACAGTAGTCAAGCAACCAGCAAAACAGACTATGCAAGTCATTCAGAAGAAAAAGAAAGAAAAAAATAAAGCCGCATGATAATATCTTCAATGAGGACTGTGTGGTTCTTTTGGCGGAGATATTGGAAAGGATGATAAATGTCACTCAATTTTTTTTTTTTCTGTATTATGGAACAGTATACCTGAAACATCCCCGTGTCTCGAAGGACCATGTGTGACAGATAAAAGCAAAGCAAAACAGAGCAGAGCAGGAAGCAGGGAGAAAAGGCAGGTAAAGCTATTTTTAAATAAACAAACTGGATAGGAGCGTGATCAGGTCCTTTCTGGTTAGTGAACGCTCAGTCTGCTGTCCCCTTATCCTCCAGTGTCCCATTAAGTCAGGAGAGAAACGTGGAAGACAGAAGCATTGACGGCACAGCATGATGCCCACCAACAAACAAGTACTACATGCTGGCACTTCTTGCACTTGAGACCACTCAGGCATCAAGAAAATGGGGGCCTTTCAACAATCCTTGGTTGTTTTCCTCAAATTTGGTCTGTTTTCAAGAATTCATGAGGGAAGTTAAAGTACTGAAGAGGTACTCCCTAATGGTGCAATTGCATCCAGCAAACAAAGGCTGTGCCATTCCCCAAGTGCCTTTGTGTGGCTGCAGCTGCGGGTAAAGCATCAAATTACTATCAAAACCATTTCACCATTGATAGGTGAGCGGCAGCTTCTGATTGAGCAGATGGAAGTTCTAGGACTATGCATTGACAGAAAACTCCAGTGGACCAGCCATCTGTCTAACATCTGCAGATGTGCGGAACAACATCTCGGAGCATTTTGGAAGTTGGCGAATATGCTTGATCCTAGAGGCAGAGCCAATGTCTACAAAACCCAGGTCAGGAGCTTCAAGGAGTGCTCCTGCCTTTCCTGGATGATAGACTCACAAACCCCTCTTAGGCAGCTAGATATCACCCAGAAAAAGGCACCTAAAGGATTATGCCATTACCAAGCTGAGCCATTGCAGAACAGTTGCTACAACAACTATTCTTTTCAATATGTACACTCCCAACTTTCCACCAGACCTGAAAGCACTGCTACCCTCAGCTCACGTCTCAGGTCGGACCACTGAGAGGTTACCACCAAGCCATGCCTTGTCACTCCCTAGGCCTAACACCAAATGCCTTGACAGGATCTTTCTCCACTCTGCTGTAACAACACGGAACAGCCTTCCCCCTGCTGTCGTCGGAGACATCACATCAAGCAGCGTTCGTGCCTTCAAGAAGAGACGGAACAAACACCTCCTCAGCACGAGACTGCAATCCTAAAGCTCAAGGACCTTCAAATATATACAAATCAGCCTCGTATATGTTCTGAGTAGCTGCAGATCAGTGATAGGCTCTCTGGAGCTTGTGTCTGTAAAAGCATAAAATAATAAAATAAAAAAATACAAGAATTATTATAATATTCTACAGTCGGAATACCTTTTATGTGGTGATAGCTACAGGATATTCTGGGCGAAGAAGTCAAGCAAAGAGAAGAAAGGAAGAAAGCGAGAGAAGGGGGGAGACAAGAGAGCGAGATGACGGGTTAATTGAATGCATTCAAATCTCCATTTTCTCAGAGGAAGTTGGAGGGGACAGATCGCCACAGGAGAGGAATGAAGAGGAAGGGAGACAATGAAATTGAGAAAATGAGACAGAGGGGCTGAGATAAAAAACAGAAGAGAAAGAAAGAGAGGAAAAGATAAACTCAGAGACAGAAATGTGCGGAGAGAAATACTGTAGCAATAAAGACCGAAAATGTGAGACACAAAAGCTCCTTTCAGACACGCACTTCACTCTGTTGTTAAAGTGCTAGTAATAAAGATTATGACTACAATAAGTGGGATAATTTTAAACCTAAACTATAACTGATCCTGGAGTGGCAAACATGTCGATTGTATCTGCTTTAATGGTATATATATATATATATATATATATATATATATATACACACATTATATTAGGTTTTTTTGCTATTCATCATCTGTCTTCTGTGAATCTGCATATACTGTATAATATAACATAATGTAAAATTATTACTGATATTGGGGAAACCAGGAACTAAATGTGTCACACCTTCATCACATTTTACTGCCGTGCAAATGAAAAATGTTAAACTTTGCTCAAACTGTTAGTGGAGACAAAAGACAAAAGGTTCTCCTGCTACACTAAGCAAGATGAACTCTATCATATTTTGCTTTTGGCTTGAAGATTTGGCGATGATCATCATCTGTTTTTCTTTACTTCCTTGCCAACAATCTGTCCATTTTTTTTTACTTGGCATGCTGTTTTTTTTTTTTGTTTGAAAAATCTTGCTAACCTGAATACTGATAGCCTTGATAGTATCAAGGCTCTCTTTGTTCATTGTTCCCACAGCTTTATTGGCCAACAACTGTATGTTCACACTTACAAGGAATTTGACTCTGGTTTCTAGCAACTCTCAGTCTCAAAACAAGGAACACACACAAAGACAAGTAAACCTAAGCATATGACTATTATGTACAAGCAAGTAGGTGAAACAATAGATACATGCATATAGAAACAACATATGGACACCAACATACAATGTCTATGTTCTTCTAAACTGTAAACAGGATACAAGTGGTGCAAAAGTATGTAAGTGCACAAGGAGTGTTGTAATAAATATTGAATGGGTGAAAAAAATGTGATAACTTATATACATACTGTAGGTGTTCAGCCTGCTCAAACACACAATTTAACAGTAATGGGTGATATGTATAGGTGTTATTGCACATTTTGTATTTTTAACTAATATAAATATATATAATTTGCTGGTAAAGTGGGTATTATTGTGTTACAGACTTATTGCAGGGATTGTATCTGACATCACATGACTGATTTAATGTGTGTGATGGAAGGAAGCTGTGCTATGTAGCATCTACCAGAGGGGAGAGGTTGGAACCGGTTCTGTCTATGGTGTGAGGGGTCTGCGGTGATTTTCCCTGCCTGTTTCCTGACTCTGGAGGTGTACAGGTCCTGGATGGCGGGCAGGTCGACACCAATGATCTTTTCTGCAGTCTTGACTCACCACTGTTGTCTGTTCCTGCCCTGTTTGGTGGCCTATCCAAACCAGACAGGATGTGCAAAGAACAGACTCAGTGACTCATTTAACTTTAGGTCCATTTCGTATTTTTTCCCCGTTGTCATGCTTGTCTTCCTACTGTATTGTGAGAACCATTGCACTGCACCACAGCATTACTGTCACCTTACATCACTGATCAATCTGCCTGTGGTGCATACACACAAGTGTAGATCCATCAAAGGTCATTTTTATGTAACTTTATGTATAATAAAATGTTACAGTGATAAAGCATTGATTTTTATTTGAAAAAATACTTTGGCGGTGATAATTCAATGAATTATTTATACACTTTCCACATATTACTTGTGCAAAATTCTCTTGTCAGAACGAATGAAGCATTTATTTACAGTGAAGTTTGTGATTTTTTTTTGTTAGACATGTAAACAAAACATCAGAAACACTGATTCAATTGAACATCAGTTTGATTATTTTCTATATGATTTTGTGAATAAGTGCCACATCATGATACAATATATATATATATATATATATATATATATATATATGTCAATATTAAAAAAATATACTTTATTTTGTGATGTTGCCCTACTTTGCTTACATGTATTTTATATTTCAAGCCAACTCACATTGAATAGAAGGGTATTGACCTGAATTGAAAATGTAGAGAACTGACTTGAATTGAGCAGCTTAGACAGAAATTGAGACAAATAAGCGAGAGAAGAAGAAAATGTCACAGTCAGGTAGAGGAACTGCAAGATGCACACACACACACACACACACACACACACACACACACACTCCTACTGTGCAGCGCTAATAGCGATGCACTGGGTCACTCCGAATATGTCTCCTTGCTTTACATGATGGTTAAACTCAGACGGCGGGCACGGGGCATTAAAGCTTTATGATTACTGCTAGTGAGGGAGAATCGCAGTATATTAAAAGACGTCACAGTACAGGTAGTGACCGACTGCTGAATATGGCCGCGTGTCAGACAAAGTGGCTCCGTAATTGAACGAGACAGTTTAATGGCTTCACTGCAGCCACTTTGGGGTCAGTCGTTGAGATGGGTGAGCTCGAGTTTGCCGGAGGTTCGGAGATTAAAACACAGGCAGAACTGAAATGATGTGACCCCCTGTGACATGGCAGGTGAACAGGCTGGATGCACAAATTCAATTTCAGACCCATAAACTACAGAGATTGTGCTGTTATTGTTTTTGTCGCCTATTCGAAGTCTTTCTCTATCTCCTCCTTCTCGCCCACCTTGCTGTGATGAAAGATTTCTGGCACTCTCACACAACTGGAGAAGCATGTACACATACGCATGTAAAAACTTTCCTTTTTGATGCATGTGCAATTACTTACACCCTGCACACACACACTAAAGACTGACTTTAACTTGAGAGTTAAATTCACACTAATACAATCTTTCATACATATAGAAACCTTCTTTCCTTCCACATTCATACACATACAATCTCTTCTCCTCATGGATATTTTCTGACACACACACACACACACACACACACACACAGTCATCACTCACTCAGCAGTACTCCTCAGTGGGTGGCTGGCAATCTTCTCCAGGCTTCAGACCACAGGTGGTAAACCAAACAATCAGCAGTTCCCACCGTGATATCAGAGCAAACTGTCCTCATGCAGCTCAATTGACTTTCTTGTGACAGGGTAGGAAAGAGGGATTTTTATTTTTTCCTTTATTGACAACTTGAAAACTCAATAATAATGACAGCAACATCAGTGGTCAGTTACATCTGGAGTTTCGGTGCAGTGATGCACTCTTTTTCTGGGAATAAACTCAGTAGGAAGGACAAAGTATGGAACAAGTCATACTGAGAAGTGACTGTTTCTGTGACTCTTTTCTTTTAAGAGCTGAAAAGATTAAATTATGGTTTGACCTATAGAAAATCAGGAGACAACAGTTGTGATAATTGTTTAATCATTTAAGTATTTTATCAAACAAAAATGCCAAACATTCATTGTTATTAGCTTCTCAAAGGTGAAGATTTCCTGATTTTCTCTGTTTTTAAATGAGTATATTGGAAACTTGCAGGTTTTAGACTATTGGGGGGCTAAACAAGCACTTTGAAAAACAATTCATAGTTCAACTAAGAGTTAAACCTGCATTAACTGATTTTTGGCCTCTTGGGGGCAGCGGAAACAAGTTGCAAACACAACACTGACATGTCATCATCTTTTAAGTTGATATGTTGAACTTGTTAGCAAACAGTTGCTTATTTCTACATCCAGCGGTTACGGAGCAACATTATCATTCATTTGGAGTCGTGTTTCTATCCACCTGGTGAATCTAAGTCCAATATTCACTCTCTTTTAGCTCTGTTTTTGCTCTCTACCAACTCCTGAGGGAAATATATCTGACTCTTTAGCTGCTAAATGCTCCACTATTTTCACTGGCACTATGTGTACTTGATTTACATCTCCCTCACCCTACTATGAATTTTGTTGTGCTTGTTGGGGCAGATAACTTATCATTAGTACACAGAGTTTGGTGACATTACTTAATTCATAGCTCCACCCAACTTCAACCTGATGAGAGGTCTATCAGCCAACTGAAAAGACCTGTGTGGGCGGGAAGGGCCTTTAAGGTAATTAAATGCTAATTTAATGCTCAGCTTTTTAGATTGCCTGCGTACAATACCTTACTGACCAGTCCTCCCCACTTTTTAATGTGATGAGTTGTGGGACACATCAGACCCCCTGATTCATTACAATCAGACTACCTTTTACTAGATTGCTTTCTACTGTTTTCTACTGTTTTTTTCTAATCTTATAAGCCTCATGGATCTATTACTCAAACTGGACTTTTTCTTCTTCTTCTCATGGGGACCTGAAGCAACATGCCCACACCAACCTGTTCTTGCACAGTGATTGTTTTTTCTACATTCAGAATTACACAATACAGTAATAAAATTAAAATAAAATTTGTCCCATGTGCATGTTTCAGACATTGTAAGTACTCTGTGGTGCACATTAGGACAAGTGTAGTAATTGGTACAGGGCCTCTCTTGTCTGTGTACTTTTATCACTCTGTTTGCCTACAAGAAAAACCCATAGTTGAATGAAAAGTTCATGTCTATCCTCAGGGGGTTGTCGGATGGGATTTTGGACCAATGTAGGTACAAGCAGATACAAGCACATACTGGTGGCAAGAGGGTAGACCACAAAGACATATTACAACACTAAAAGTCTGCTGGACTGCACTGAATGTTCCAGATTGATTATGCTCAACATAAAGCCTAATTTATACTTCCAAGCGCACTTGTACACAGACAGCTGCGAACAACACAGACACGTAGAAGTTCTGTTTATTCTACTTTCTGGAGTCCGCTTGGACGGCACATCCAAGTGGACTCCTGTCAAGCGGACACAACAAATTGGAGGTACGTGGATGTCTGTACAGAGCCTAAGCGTACACCCTCTGATGACGAAATTTAGGTCACACGGACCCTAGCGAACCCTCGCGTACTCACAGACACGGAAAGTGTAACACCGGCTTAACAGTTTCGAGTATCCAAGGGGGGATTTCTCCTTTATCTCTTTTCTGCATCAAAAGCTGATGTCTGTTTTAGCTAACGACTCTGTATTCTCAGTGGTGGATTGTGTTGCCCCTGGAGTGCTGGAAGCCTCTAAACACAATACCAGTTAATTGGCTTGTGTGCTCTTTCACTGTTGCAAAGGCTATTTTTACCTCTTAGTGGTTTTGTTTGGTGTGTGGGTGAGAGTGTAGTTGTGTTTCCAAGTATACATGAAAGTGTACTGACAACCAACGACTTATTTTCTCTTCATCTTCCCTTCCCTCTGTCTTTTCTTTTGGTGTGTTTGCGTATGTGCACACCATCAATACAAGACAAATATGTTTTGCTGTTACTCCTACGTCAGTGCCAAGGCTGATAACAAATCATTGTATGGTAATGAAATCCGATGACATTAATTACTCAACTTGCATTTCTTTGTTACAGTCTGTGGATTCAGATGTCAAATCTTGACAACAAGTCGAGGCAGAATGCAAGAAAGTCCCCTATTACAAAAAGCAAAATATTCTGTAAAATACAACATAATATTTGAATTGCTCTTTTCCAAAAGTGCACAGCTCCTCAGTATTCATGTTTAAGGCAACTGCAACAGAGTCTAGTTTCACGTTCTAAATATAGGGTGTATATAAAGACGGATGTAGTGATGTGTGACATCACCTATTGCTTTGCATGGGAGCCGGTTTAAAGCCTAGAATTGCAGCTTATGGTCGGCACCATCTTTTCTGTTTGGAGCCAGGATCTTTCAAATAAAGTGTGCTGGTGGTGTCGCCTTTCACACTCTGAAAACATGCCCCTGGGCATAACATAACACTGGGCTAATGTTAGCAACTTGAGCTTTTAGTATTGTCTCTCTAACATGGCAGGTGTCATAATCAAGTAACATTCAACTTACTGAAACATTGCGACAATAGTCTGACTCTGTGTGAATCCTGGAGTCGGGGAGAGCAGCAGGTGAGCGGACTGTCAATTACAGCTGTCAATCAATGCCCACATGGCAGACATCAAAGTAAAGTCTTCAAATCTTATTAACAGAGCAAAAATTTCTAAAGCTCACTTATCAGAGGGCCTGAATTTAGCAATTGAGATCATAATGACTTGTTAGAAAAAATGATTGACTTAGTATTCATAGAGAGAAGTTGACTCTTTTTGAATGGGAGTCAATTGGGGCCAGCTTCTAGTGACTGTCAGTCACTTTAAGATATTTCCACATTAGCTTGTGCCTCAAGTCATGGTAGTTACTGCTTGTTTCTTAGTCATTGGATCTGAGCAACCTGCAGTTCAAATAACAATTTTGAAAGGACACGGTTTAATTTTTGGGTAAGGTACTACTGTGACATCATGTTTTGCTTATTAACTGTCTTATATGAGATGATCAATATCAATTTCATCCCTGTGTGTTCAATACAAGGTAGAGCTCACCAAAGAAGAGCCTTGTAAATTGGATTTGACAAGGTTCCATGTCAGACTACATCCAAATTATATATGATAATCGTGTCATTTCTTCTGCTGTGGGTCACGGGTCATTGTGTAATTGAATGGATCTGAGTGGACTTGCTGACTTGTTATGATATTGTGGTGCATCATAATGTTTTGGAGGCGAGACGGCGAGTGTGAACTGTAGGGTGCAGAAAAAATGCTCGTTAATTGGGGGCACATTATGCTGCTGCCACTTTTAGTGTGTTCTCTCTATTCGGGTGTGGGTGTGTTTGGGTCTAATTACCCTTGGATGTTTTTCAGAGCAGGTCTGACTGTTCTTGGGCTGCTTTCAGATTGGGTTTCTATTTTAGTCATGCTAGCGGCATGGCTCTAGGGATGGCAATGTCGGTCTGTTGGTTGGTCCACCACTTTGGTCCAGACCGAAATATCTCAAGAACTATTGGATGGATTGCCATGAAATTTTGTACTGACATTCAAGTTTCCTAGAGAATTAATCCTACTGACTTTGATGATCCACCATGACATTGACATTTTTATTTTTTTTACTGAAATATCTCAGCTACTGCTGGATGGATTTACAGGAGATTTGGAGGAGGAGATTTGATTCAGACATCCAAGGTTCCCAGATGATGTATCCTACTGACTTTGGTGATTCCTCTGACTTTTCCTCAAGCACTGGGTTGACATTTGTGGTTTGGAACAACAAATAGATTGCCATGAAAGATGGTTGAGACATTCATGTGTCCCTTTGACTTTTTTATTTTGTCCAGTACTCTGACCAAATACCTGCAAACCTAATGACATTCCCACCGGACTCAACTGTATTTTGTGTTTAGTGCTAATTGGCAAATGTTAGCATGCTAACACACTAACCTAACATGGTAAACATCACACCTGCTTAGCATCAACATGCTAATATTGTTATTGTGAGCATTGTTGCATTAGCATTTAACTGAAAGAATCATTCTCACCAAGTACAGCATCATATAGATGCTAGCATCACTGTGGACTCTTAGTCTTCTTTCAGACAGTTATGATTTAGGAATGAAATGGAGGCAGTCTATTTAGCCACATTTAGTGACACTATAATGAGCACACAGATAGACAATATGGAGAAGTGGTCCATGCTTCAGCTGTTTGAAAAGTTTCTATAGACATTTTCATACTTATTTTGTGAAGTGTGATGAAACTGTGATTGAACTGGGACACTATTGGAATCCATTGCACCCACACTGACCACTATAACTTCCCGCTGTGAAGGAGCGATCTAAAGACTTTTTAAAGTCACCTTTCAAACCTGCAGGGAGTGAGTGTTTGATATACTCAAAAGACAGTGAAGCATTGCTTCAAGATTTTGTTCTTTACAGCCTTTTTGCAGCTGTGCCCCTAAAAAGACAGAAGTGAAATACTTGAGCAGACAGTTATTGGTGCTTTAACTCGTTGAAATGCCCCCCTATCCAGCCTCTTGTTCCTGTTAAGCATGGTTACTTTCCCATTTAACTCAGGTCACTGCTTTGCATATCGCAGCCTCCCCAGGGATATACACAACCATGAAATTGTAGGTATGAATATAGTGCATACTTTGAAAAGGAAAGGGTGGTGATTATCAAATCAAAGAACACCAATACAGTACTTGTATCCTTACAGAGAATGCCCTTTCCAGGTTCTCAACTTGTCAAAAATGCCACCACAGAAGAACTCTTTTCCTCTGCAGCTACAGATGAGGGTTTTGATTTTGCTTCCAATCATCAAAAAACACACATCTGTTCATTTCACCTGCAGTTCTGGCTCTGTATCATAAATTATAGATGATATTTGGGCACAGCTTTGTTAAAGTTTGTCATCTGTTCTACTTGGCCAAGTTGCTACAGTTGGCACATAAAGTTTCATCAGCCCTCTGTTTTGTAACATCACATATGGTTGAGAACACAAGAATGCAAATCGCTCTGACAGTAACTTCTGCTTTTGTAGTCTCTCAGGTATAGTTACATGCCGCATACTGGGTTGGATGTCTTATTATTCATAACAACAGGACATTTTTTATCAGAAAAAAGTCTCTTTTTTATTTGTTGACCATTACTTTTGTTTCCACTAATGATGAAAGACTATTTTTGCCCAGAATTTGCGTAAGTATGATTGACTCACAGGCTCCTGCTCCAGATCCTGTGTTACCAAATTAAAGAATATCAAAATATGTTTTTGTTTATGACTCAGTTGGAGATGACAGTCAATGACACTAATGTGTCACCTCCTATTTTTCTTCCCTGGCGCTGGCAACAAAGGAGGCCTAATAAAGAAGCAACATTTTTATTCGACACCTGTTTATGACTCATATCAGCCGGTGATGAAGTGAAATCAATACCTTGGTTTTTTTGCAGTTTCTTTGCAGCAGCGCCATTCACTAGTCTTTATTAACTCTCGACTTAACAATGTAGAACAGATTATGAAATGCATGGCTGCACTGCTTTCTTCAGGTAATATTAATTATGGATACTGGTTTCATATACTACAGTACATAGTTCTGTGCCTGCAGTCTTCTATTGTTCTCCACTTCTGCAGAGTTCATTCATATAAATATGAGGAGGCATGGAAGGAGGAGATAAAAATATATGAGCAGGTGAATAAGAGGACAAATCTGCACTGAATATCAAAACAAGACAAATAGCAACACAATGGAACAAACAGGCATGAATTACACATAGTAAAATGAATTGACATTCAGGAAAAGATGCATAAACATTGCAGCAGTATAATCTGACATCATTCATTTTTTTTGACATTCAAATTTTACAATAATCAATTTAATAAACAAACTTTGATAAATGATTCATATATAATTAAATGGAAAAGGCTGGCTGGTGCAACATTTTACTTTATCAAATCATTTACTGTAAGAAAGTTTTGTTTTTGATAAGAGCAAAAAGCTTATGAGCTTAAGAAAAATCACCTTTAATGTGTCTGACCACTTTAAAATTTGTGCAAAAACAATATTGATTAAACCATGGAATTATCAAATGCCAAATTCATAACATTTGCTGTTTCCGGGTTTTTTTGTTTTTTTTTTTCCAATTTGAGGTTTTACTGCTTTTCTTTGTTTTATATCATTGTGAACTTTGGACTAAACAAGGAATTTAAAGATGTCTTCTTGAGCTCTGGGAACCTGTGATGTGATGTGTTTCAATCTTTTCTGAACAATAAATTGATCAATTATAAAGATAATTGACAAATCTGATTAAATGTCTTTTTTTTCCCCCTCAACACCAGCATCAGCAAAACCACTGCTGGCAGTCCGCTACAGGCAGTCAGTTGTCTCCATTGTGGTCTCATTTGTTGATGGTAATTACACCGAGTGTTCATAATTACCTTGACAATGATATATTGATGTTTAAAATGCACCTTTAACATTTTATTCACCGGGGGAAGTTTTTCAAGGCACAAATTCTCTTTATCAGCCACAGCCTGTTTCACATTCATACGGCAACGTCACTTTCATTCACACCTGGCCTATACAACCGGCTCTGCACGGCTGGCCGCTGGGACAGTGAGGCGGTTAAGATGCACCTCTGTGTTAGCTCGTGAGGG
Source organism: Thunnus thynnus (assembly GCF_963924715.1). Classification (NCBI taxonomy): domain Eukaryota; kingdom Metazoa; phylum Chordata; class Actinopteri; order Scombriformes; family Scombridae; genus Thunnus; species Thunnus thynnus. The sequence goes on from NC_089531.1 coordinate 7,152,487, forward strand.
AGAGGATGACCTTGATATGTCTCCTTGCATTACTCTTCCTCTGCATTACCAGCAAAGCGTGGAATTACTCTACAACAGAATCAGCAGACACCTGTTTACAAGTCCCAGCACTGGCGGAGATAAATGAAATCAATACCCCAGCTCCTGTGAAATTCCTCCATCGCACTGCCATCCACATATTATCACAGATCTTTACAGTGCAGAGCTGATTATGAAGCACAGTGTAGATCTGCTTACTTGAAAGATTGGTAATTATGGGTTGCAGTGTGTGGTATTGGTAGAGTGCAGATACTGTAAGTCGTTAACTGTCTTTTGAAATTGTTACGGTAAGCAGAGAGGAAGCATCATGCCTCATAATCAATGTTCATCATAAAAGCTCGTAATAGCAGGGAGGGGCTTCAGAGAAACGTCCTCAGACCAAATTCATCTTTGTTCTGCTGAGCCTTGAATTGAAACCACAACATAAAGGAACAGATTAATTTTTTTTTTAACCCGAGCACTTAACATATTATAAAACCATGTGTAATGGATTACTGACTCACTGTACTCTGTAGTTATGTTTCCATCAATATTTCTGAGCAAATGCTGAAATTTTGTGTTTCCATCAGCAATCTTTATGCAAATATGTAGAGGATGTGACAAGATTAAATCATTATTCAAGCAAAAGTAACCCTCGGCTGCTTCCCTAAGATAGCATTTGTGTTTTTAATGAATTCTTTTTTCTCCTTTTAATCCACACGTACCCCGTGGTGTTTTTATCAGCTGCTATGGTGATACAGAAGGGGCTGACATGGAACAAGAGCCACTATACAGTATGTCTCGACTTGAATCTTGTACTTCTTTATTTTTTGAGCTTTCTGACGGAGTAAAGCCGTGTAATGGAGAGAAGACATGATTGCTTTGTCTATAGTAGAAGAAGAAACCAGCTCCATAAAGTCAAGAAGAAAAATCTGTTTCCATCAGCCTCTTTTTCTTTTATAATAAACCAATTTTGCACCTCAGCCAAGCATAAAAACACATGTGCATTATTGAAACTTGTTTGGGTGTTTCTCCTCGAGTGTTTATAATGCACAGATTAAAAATGTGCATAGAAACAGGTTCATGGAAAAGCAACCTAAAGATAAAGATTTGTTTTGTATAAACAAATAATGTTGTCTTATCCTGATCAGCCAGGGCCCAGTTTGGTAAAAATCTACTGGTTTGGGTTAGGAATTCATCAGATTTGATAGATTTCTATTCTTGAGTACAGTTTGATGTGGACAGTGAGCTTTGGAAGTGAGAAATGCCAGCATGCAATGAATTAAGTCATTGATAATGATCAACAATCACAGCAACACCCTGCAGTGATATTACAGTCTATAGGGCATTAAAAAAGGATGCTTATAACTCTGATAAGAAAGCGAAAAAAAGCACAATTTAATCATTAAGGCACACATATCACAGATCTTGGATGTTGTATGATGTAGACTGAGAGGTAGAGTCTGTTGTGCCAAAGCATAGCTCTGGTTGGGAGACAGAAACACCTAAGAAGCAGCCTAATGAGACAACAAACAGCAACCTGAACCTCATCAACACTCTTTTTTATACTGTATATTCCTCTTAGGTTGTGTCAGTAGGCAGCTGAATGTTCAAAGATGAAAGAGCTGGGGCTGAGGTGCCACTGAAGCACTGCCTTAAGAGTCTCTTTGTATTATAACTTTGGCTGTAACTTCCAAAGGGGAAAACGATTGTACCGTAAATGAACTCTCGCCGTCCTCCGCGTTCCTTTGTGAAGTTTTCAGTAGCGAGGTGTTCACCTTTCTTTGCACCGTAAGTCCTGTTGCTCTCGAATCTTGTGACAGCACACTGTGGCGAGATATATACCACTGCTACTGAGACATCTTCCTGTGCACGTATGGACACGGCACACGAGATTCTGAATGTTATTCTCGAGAAATGACACTGTTGTTAAAGTGTTTTGATGACTGGAAATAATGAAGCTGTCTTGTGGAGATGATCTTTGAAAAGGTCCTTCTGACACGCTGTACTCGAGCAACATGTAACCGCTGTTCTTAAAAATGACTTGGTCACACTCGGATGGTAATTTGCTGCAGATAAAAAGCTCTGAATCACTCAGTATAACTGAATACAGCGACAGGTGACATCGCCTTGAAAGACTGTAAAGGAATACCTACTTGTCCTTGTCGGTGTAGATAAATTGCTGTCAAACTAATAGCAGCATTCAGATAGGGATGTGCAGAGAACTCAGTATTTGTATTTGTCTCTGTATTTTTTGAGGCAGCGAAATTATTTGTATTTGTATTTTAATAAAAAGTGGAAACAGGCACAGCAATCCTGGTTTTCTTCTTGCTTCTAATTTTAGGATATTAAACTGTTAAAATATGTGTTCTTCAATAAACTATTGTAGCGAGGGAAGGTTCCCACACAGTCTCTCAGATCACGGATGACTGCGCTGACCACTCAGCCAAAGGGCTCGGCTCTGCCAGACACACAGACCTGCAGCTATTTATACATCTGTGACACAGAGACAGACAGCAGAGCGGAGCAGAGGAAAGAGACGGAGACAGCGATGTAACCTTGTTACGTTACGAGTCCCAACATGTTTCTTTTTTTTTTCTTCCTGAATGAAAATATTTGTATGAAATAAATATTCGCCTACACCCCAACATACAGAAAAACAATCACTCATGAATATTGTATGCAGCTTATTGTGTTAAATTAGGCACCTTCAGCTTGTCGTCCCTCCTCCATCTTCTGTCTTTCCCGCCCTGCATTTTTCTTTTAATCCCTCTCAGGACAGCATTAGCATTACCAGAAGAGGTCTGGTGATTTGGTCTTTTTTTATTTTTTACCTCAGGACTCTGGAATTTTGATCTACTGCAGAATGAAGATATCAGCGACTTTCCCCCTCTAACATGCTGGCAAATGTCTGTTGAATTTACTTCTACTTTGAAGCTCAGGAGAGAGAACGATCCTGCCCTGATCTGCATCCGATGTGTCACACAGTTTCTGACATTTCAATCATAAAAAGCTATGTGGCACAATACAGTGGGGGGGCAGGGAAGCCCAGCATCACTCAAGATCCCTGCAGGGGAATTATGTTATTGCTGCAGCAAGAGACAAACAATTTCACGGGTAAAAGAGGGAAATTGATAACGTAAAATAATTTAAACAAATAAAGTGCATTTATATTTGCATGTTATTTGTGCATTTAAAATCAGGGAGAAGCCTCAGGGGGAAGGGACCACTTGAGGAGAGATTGTTTTTACCTGTGGCAGGTCTGTTGATTACATCAACCCCCCCAGAAAATAATTTCATTGTCTGAATTAGTGACTGAAATCATCAGCATGCATTGGCAAAATGTTGGTTTTACTAATACAAGGAGTGCTTCAGTTCCATTTTAAACGTAAAGGATAAGTTCATGATTTTTCAAGTATGTCTTAAAACAACAGTCCGGTGCCCATATTGAACACTGAGACTTGTTTTTCTTGCTGTAATCATTCCTTCAGTTCATACTCACCATTAAGAGATTCCTTCTTAATGCACCTTCAATGTAAGTGATCCACAGCTTTCCTTCCGTGCATAAGTGTGTGAAAAAAGGTTTTTTTGAAGCTAATATGAGGCTTCAGTCATCCAAAGTAGTCAAATCAAGTCAATATCTTTCAAAGTTACAATCTATTTAGTGCCAAATTCCCTCTTTTTGTTACTATACTACTATACGGCAGGAAAACACTGTCCAGCGAGACTCAAAGAGGGAAATTTTTACTTTAAAAGACCATAACTGTGGAAGATATACACTTTATTTGACTAACAGACGGCCTCAGATAAACGTATAAATACATTTTTACTCAAAACAGGGACTTTGGATTTTTTCCTATTGTTTTAAGACACACATGAAAAATTGTGAATCTGTCCTTTAAACCTTGACAAAATGATGAATCACACTGATGTAAGGCTTATGGGATATGGACATACGTCCTCTGACTTTGTATACAACTATTTCAAATAAGGAAATCAGGTTTATTAACAAAGCTTAGTAGTGTGAAGTTCCAGCTGATGTTCATATAATGAAGGAAAAAACAAAGTCAGGGTGATAGATAGACATGTAAATGTTTAGCAACCTGGTTCATACATTATTAGCAATCAGCACTAACATTTTGTTTATGCTCATTTTGCAATGACTAAAATCTTTCCCTAACATAAACTAAGTGGTTTCAGTGTCTTCCTGCCTCTGGTGGCCACACACTCATATTGGCAGTTGTTGGTCCCTTTTTTAGGAACGTAACCTTGAGGGGTAACCTGTGTGTGTGTGTGTGTGACGTGGTCTCTCTCTGGCTTTGTTGTGAGTCTCTCTGGTGGGTGTGAGAAGTATACCAGCACGTAGCCACAGCCACAGAAAAGTACATGCTGTTAGGGGTGGTTAAGTTACTGTAGTCAGCCATAAAGTGTCAAGATAAGCTCAGGGTGCAGCATAATAGTGATTTCATAATAGTACTCTGCCACAGGAGAGAAATGTTACTGCAGTGCCTCGCTGCCATTCTTCACAGCAGAGATGGTTCGGACTGTTAAAGGCTAGTTACCACCCAAGAGTCAGGCTAAAGTAAAGTAAAATAGTATAAAATCAGAGTCTCCCATCTGTGGTTTGGAGCTGTGGATCTGGAAAACTAACAGTGTACGATTTGCAGATATGCTTGATATGAACAACCTGTATAATACATTGAAGAAAAACGTAAAAGTGAATAAAAAATGAATAAAAATGCAAAATGCAAAAAAAAAGGTAAAAAAGAAACTACACTTCATCATGTTACCTCTGACGTGCATTCTGCATACAGACACAAATGAAAATAGACGCCATTTAAAGAGTTGCAGGTGTTCTTTGTAAAATGAGGCTCAGAGGAAAACTTGTGTTTACATACAAATCATTTAAATGATTTTAGTAATTTCTTCACTTTTTCCCCATGAGCACCTTATTCCTAACATATACTGTAACCAGCTAATCAGGATAAATTACCTTTGCTTTTGGTTTACATTACCAAAGAAATTTTTGAATATCATTACAGGATACCAAGAAAAAATCTTTATTTCATCACACACCAGGATACGAGGATTGACACTTTATTAACAGATTGCATTAAAAACTAAAAAGGAGTGAAATACGTGTTTCGCATGTCGCTTCATCAGATTTGCTCCGTGCTTGATTGCCACCAGGTGTGTCTTTAAATAATCAGGCGCTAATTAGCAGAACAAAAAGTCAACAACAACTGGCAATAGCAAATATAATTCTACTGTACAAAATTAGATATAAATATTACATCTCCATAAGATAATGAGAGTACAAAATACACAGTCTGGCTATTCTATCTCTAGTGCTACATGCATTTCCTCATAACAACATACATAGATTCAAAAGATGTGCTATACAAAGCACATAATACGTTCTACCATGGTACATTACAAAAGTTGGAGGAGGTGAACACTATTACATAGTAGATATTAAATCAACCTGTCTTAATAAGGGAGGGAAAGGGGGTTCGTTCCAGGAGGAGTTTAGTGGCTCAACTTTACCTTCATATGATGTCACCTGTAGGCATAAAGGAACAATGTAGGTTAAACATACAAGCACAAGTTACAAACATGGACTCAAGTTTAATGCTTCATTCAACCCATGTGGCTCCAAGGAGCTGAGAGTATATATTAAATATGTTTCCCTTTTCAATAACTGATTTATGATATCACCACCTCTAGTGTTAGTAGTGACTCTCTCAATCCCTGAATTAGTTTCTTTACTTATATATGTTGGCCAAACTAAGATTAAGTCTACATATATAAAGCTACACAGACACTTCAGCATATAGATGACATGTGTAGACATACTGTACAATAAATGAACTCTCCAATTTTATACTTTTTACCTGTGTGAGGATGGCAAAACTTTTTTTCTAACTTCCTTAGAGAGCCACTTAGTTTTAATTGGTTCTCTATACATAGATGTCACATTAAAGTCCCATATTTTCTTACCCCTTTTATAACAAAACCTTGGCATAGAGGCAGAAATATGCTGCAAAGAAGGGTCACATTTCCAAAACCCCAATGTTGTTAATATTCTTAACCCTTCCAGAGATAGTATTGTATTCAGACTTCAGACACAAAAGAAACTCTGTTGTCTTTCGGTCTATGAGATGAGAAAAATAATGGTTCTCTATTTAGGGCTACAGACCCATAACATGTTGCCTTCATTTATCTTGCTTTGACATCAAAATCCCTCTTTTTATTACATATCTGTTGTAGCCTTAACTAAAACATGGGGAATGTTGGCTAACATTTCCTTAGGATAGTGATTTTGGGCCTGTAAGATAATGTTTCTGTCAGTATCTTTTTGAAATATAGAGATATCAAGTTCTCCACTCTCATTCACAGATATCGATAAATCCAGGAAGTGAATTTTCTCTTGGTAAATCTCAGTGTAGGATAAGTATGATTAATGTAGTTACAAAAACCACAGAGTTCTTCCTCACAGTAGATGTAAAACACAAAAACCACATCATCATCTCTCATAGAACAAAAAGTTCTTGAAAAAAAGGGTTATTGTCTTTATAAGATATATCGGTCCTGCTTATATTGTCTCATTTCCCCTCTCAATTCATCTCCTTTATCTCCCCCTCTCTCTCTCTCTCTCCCTTTTTGTCTTATTTACTCCCTCAGTCCCCTCTCCAATTCCACCTAAACTCTCCGGTTCCTCCCCCCGCTGCTCCTTTCTCTGTCAAAGTTAATTGTTTTCTGTGTTTTTTTTTTTATGTTTTCCCTTCATGTCGTCTGATTGAATCGAGAGGACTTCTCATCGTCACCGCTGCGGGGCTAAACATGGAACGGGGTGCCAGGGATAAGGATGGCTAGCCAGAGGGTGACTCAGTCTTCCTCATTCCTTCACGCATGCACATGAGCACACACACATATTGGAGATTGCACTGATACAAGTAGTTTGACACATACAGACATGCCTTTGCAGACCTGCACACAGTATGTAGTGTGTTAGGAAATGAAAGTGACTCGCTGTTTCATCTCTCTTTGACCCAGGAACCTCGTTGATGAACATTCATAACGCAGAGACAATACCACACACACACACACTCATACACACACACCTCTGCCTCAGAACCCCCCACTTTAATCTGCTCTCCAAATGTTGTTTCCTTCCCTGCGGTGCTGAGCCGGTTTTTCTATTTATGGAGGGGTGTTGAGCTGATGTGAGATGATCGGAAAGTGCCTCGCTCACATTGTGATTCTCCTTGAGGTGTGTGCAAGCGCATGTATGTGTGCATGTGTCTCTTTGTGGATGTCGGCATGTAAGAGGTTGCTTGTCTCCGTGTGCGGACCTGCGTACGTGCTTGCTTTCAGGCTTGTCAAGGTGTTTGTGTAGCCCCGTGTGTGTGTGTGTGTGTGTCAGTATGTGTGTGTGTGTGTACTTGCATTGTGGATGCTGGGGTGATATAAACAGGAGCCAGCTCATAGAGAGCAGATGTGCTTTCAATAATGACTAAATGGAGATGCAGGGAAGCACCACCAGCCAGTATAATCAACGCCTTGAAGTACACAACTTTCCTGGCAAAAGAGTTTGTGACAGTGCGGTACACAAATCCGGTGCACTGCTGAACAGACACACACACACACAAATATACTTAACTTCTGTGGGGCTCCATTATTTGGTCCATGCACTAAAGCTGGCGATACACTCAAAATCAAATAAAATCTGCTGTGTTCCCACAAAAAATGGCACATTTTGCAACCAAAAAAGAAATACATTTAGCTTTGATTGCTTTGTGGAACTTGGATTACACCCTCAAAACAAGTGGTCAACACATTTCCCTTCCTATTATCATTGTTGCCAGTAAGCAAAGACACATGGGTGTGTCATGGCGGCCTGATGGTTTAATTTGTTTACCAGATAGCTGCTATGTCTTCGGTTCGACTCCAGCCGAGGATCATTGCTGCATGTTTTTACACTCTCTCTATTTCAATCACTCGAGCTTTATTTGCACAGCGCCTTTCGCACAGATTAGTGCGATTCAAGGTGCTTTACACATGACTGACAAGCCGAGGATAAGAAAGCACAAATGTAAACAGTGAAACAATGAGACTAATGCACACGGGAAATAACAATGATGAAAGTGTTATAATATAACTAATAAAATAGATGGAAATTTTAAAAAATGCAAATAAAAACTAGACAGAACAGATAAAAGACAATGACAAATCAAATAGATAAAAGGGAACAAAACGTTTTAAAACATGACTACAATCAAATTAAATGATTATATTAAATAAACAATGTCCATAATACATTCTAATCAGGAGCCAGGCTGTAGAGGAGGGTTTTAAATTTCACTCTCAGCTGCTCTCAGATCGTCAGCCAGACTGTTTCATCAGCTCGGACCCTCTCTCTCTCTCTCTCTCTCTCTCTCTCTCTCTCTCTATTTCCATCTGCGACTCTACTGTATGATCTCTAATAAAGGCAAAATGCAAAAAAAAAGCACAATTATCATCATTATAGTGAGTACAGTCCTTCAGAATGTATCAACACTTAAAGTCACGATGCACTAATTGGCCATACAGTACTTATCTGTCCTGTGCCGTTTTCTCACAGTCAGCCGGTCTATTAAATCTCGCTCATGTGGATTCATAGTGAACTTCCTAGTAAACATCAAAAGTGGGAATATCTAGTTTCAAGGCTTTTTCCTTACAAAGATAAAGCTGAATTACTTGTCCACTACTTGTGAAAGTTATTTCATGTCTGTTGCAACAGAAAATGATTATTTTTTTTCAATGATTGAACTTATGATTTAGCTTGAATTCATGAAAGAAGGCAAACACACACATTTTAATGGGAACACCAATGTTTTGTCACACCGTCCCTCCTTTCCCTTACATGCGGCCTAAAGGAGAGAATACGGGATTTAAACTAATAATGCAATGCAAAAAAATGCTAAAAAACTAAATAATAGCCAGTCACAGTGAATTTCTGTTATTCCACCCTCCCATAAACTGACCCTGGAAGGAATGGACGGGACTTATATGGCACTTTACACTGCATTCACCCATTCACACACACACATTCATACACTGATGGGCTACCATGCAAAGCGCCCATCAGGAGGAGAATCTAACACATTCACACACTGATGGCACAGCTATCGGGAGTAATCTGGGGGTATCTAAGGACAAGGACGCTAAGGATACTTCGACATGCTGACTGGAGGAGCCGATGGGGATCAAACCGCCGATCTTTTCCGATTAGTGGACGACGACTCGCTCTACCTCCTGAGCCTCAGCCGCCCCCCCCGAGTGGCTACATTTATCCTGTCAGCAGATACGACTAATTCTTTGTTCTTCTCTCACTCTTTGATATTGTGTCATTGCTGGCTCAGTGGTTTAAGCACTGGTCTCATGGTCATCAGCGCTATAAGATTACAAGGTTGTAGGTTCAATCCCTGCTCTCGGCAAGACTGAAATGAGTTGATTAAGACCTACAGTATCTCTATCTCTCCCTTTGACTGTTAATACATTCAAACCCTCAGTGGCTTTGGGTTTCACTCACCATTCTAAAGTGCTTCAGTCACACACACACAAGTTTGTGCAGATATCCTTGTTAGGACATTGCATTGACTTCCATTCATTGTCACTGTGGACAGCCTAACCTTAACTTAACCTCAATACATACCTTAACCCCTCAGAAATGATGTTTGTCCTCATTAGGACTGGGCTTTGGTCCGCATGGGGAGTACTGGTCCTGACAAGGTCCCAGAGGTAACAAACACACACACTTCCTTGTCACCTTGTTTCCTCATCTTTTCAAACTAAGTTGTTTGCTGTGTTAGCTTATTTGAATATACCTCCCAGCATGCATTGCAGTGAGGTAAAGTTGTCCAGTAAACCATAGGTCTGGAAAATGTGTCTCAGAGGAGTCAGCTGGTTTTCTCCCTGATCAACATTAAAGCAATGCAAGCCATAATGAAAATAGATTAATGCACATTAAAATCGCATCATCTTTTGGCTTCAGGTAATAATATATCTAAGTAGTCCAGTGGTTGATGTTACCTCTTTTAGATCCAAGGTGCACTTGCAATTCTGACATTTTGTTATGGTTCTGTCTCTGTATTCCTTAGTTGTCCCCCAGATGCCCTCTGACCTTTTCTGTTTTGTGAAGATTGGACTGTGTGAGGCTTGTTTTTGAGTTGGATGTTCCGAGAGACTTTCTAACATGATGTTACACTTCTGTTGTCCAGTCTTCTTGGTCATTTTGCTCATTCATGTTATTTGAGTTGTATCTTTGAAAGACTGTATTAGATTATTAGTTAGTTTAAGCAGTTTGATTTATGCTGGGTTGTAGTTTGAGTGTTGTGTTTCCCTCGTGTGTTCCTTCACTCCTCCTGTGTTCATGTGCTCTTCCTCTCACCTGCCCTACATTACCCTCGTTAGCCCTGCTCCGAGTGTCTTTCCCAGCCTATCAGCTCCCAGCCTGCCCTTGTGTTGTGCCACCTGTTCCTTGTCGACTGATTAGTTCAGTTTGTATTTAAGTTGTGTTGTGTTTGCTCAGTTTCAGTCGGCCTGTTAAGTCGTTCCTTGTATTCAGTCCTGTTCAGCTCAGCCAGCTTTTGTTTATTTGCTTGCCAGTCACAGAAATAAAGAAAGTTTTCTTCGTCCTTGCTTCTGGTCTTTGCATTTGGGCCCACCTGCTCCACTCCCTTTGGGACAGTTTTATAGATAAAATAATTAATTGATTAATCAGAGAAAATAATCTGCAGATTAATCAATACTAAAAAACAATTGTTAGTTGCAGCCCTAATCTCACATGAGTAGTGCTACTAAAATGAGAAATGAAAACTAAAATGGATTGGCCTGATTTATTTTAGAGGAAACAATTATCAAAGAACCCCGGACACTAAAAACTCTAGTCAACAGCTACGCCCATAAAGCTGAACAACAACACTTATTACTCGCCTCTTACCACCAGCACTGTGTGTTTATGGAAAAAGTAACCACATAACTCCATTAGCAGCATAATTACTTTCAATAAATACAAGAAAAAAATCAATAAGTAAAAAATAAAGACACAAAAGAAAAGTTTAAGGAATCAAAAGTACATAAAAATCCCTGATCATAATGTGATTGTTTAAATGAAACAATCACAAACGGTGCAAATTGTTAGATGAGGTAAATGAGACAGTGAAACAATATAAAAGGGAACGCTCAATAAAAACCTGTTTTGAATATTATTCACCCACTGTGAGCTTGTAGGAAACATGGTGGATGTTTGGATGGACGATTCAGAGGTGGGTCATGTTTTTCGAAGTTTCTCTGGAAATTGGACAACCACTGGCATCTGTTGTGATGGAAAAATCCATTATGTAGAAGCAAGTTACAAACATTTCCAAGCTACCTTTCAAGCTTACAAGGTTTTTAATAACAAAACATACTGCAGGTTTTCACAAGAGTATTCCTTTAAATTATTGTAATGTGTCTTAGTCAAGAAAAGAACTTAATTACTAACAGACTGCAGATGTATATATGAACCGTTATAGTACATGTGTGCATTGTGGTTTATTATTATTACTATTATAAAGACACATCAGTATTTTTGGGATAAAGGTGAATATGTGAATGATTTTCTTAGGATAGTCTAAATGCAACGAATACATGAAGCCAAACAAACAGTACAAATGCATCAGCCAACCTGGGGAGACCATTCAACAACTATTTCATCTTCGACTACAATAGAGATGCTCTCAAGGCTGAAGTGGACCGTACAAGTAGTGTTGTCAGTGACCACAGTGAGGAGAGCAACAGGACTGTCAGCCATATCTGGCTTCCTGCTGCAAAATACAAACAATAAAATTATGAGGATAGTTCCAGAGGCAAGGTTGCAAGTCACTCACTACGCTTATCTTTGCTCCCCACACTTAAAGGACAGACTTGTACTTTTTCTTGTCTGTCTTGAAACAACACTTGCATGCCAATATGTATGTATGTCCACAGCATCTGGAGTCGCGTTCTAGCTATGTTGCGGCTGCCGGAGGTGATCCGCTGACATTTTAGCTGGTGTGTTTGTGTCCGCCGAGTATGTGAGAAGCGCCTGCTTCGCTATCTTTATGTGCAGGGTCTCCCCGGATTAGAGGACAAACTTCACAGTCCTTGTTTTGTGTCAAACATACATACTAAAGTTGAGGAGAAGCGCCAGATAGTTAATTTAGTGGAGCTCTCTGCTTAGCAACACAAGACTAAAGAGCAGGAATGCAACAGTCTATTATTTTTCACACAGTTTTCCCATCCTGTTTCCCTTAGGTCTCTTCCTCTTATTTTGCAGACTTGATGGCTCAGCAGCTCCAGTCCAGCACAATATGATTGAAGCAGCCAATCATAGATATTAGCTATTAAGCCTGCAAAAACAATCCCTGGATGGATGCAATACTGAGGAATGGATGTGCTATATAAATTAAGTCTTCTTCTTCTTTTTATTCTTCTTCTTATTATTATTCTTATTATCATCTTAAAAAATAAGACATTTTTTCACACTCTCTGCAAGATGGGACATGGAGTCTTGTCACAGGAGACAGAGAAAGTCTCCCAAGAAAAGATAATATTAGTGAACCCTCTCACCCACACAATCAGTCTCTCAGCCACATTTTTCAGTTACTCATTGAGTTATTCTTGGTCATTCATTGACTGACTGACTGACTCACTTAACTTGGAAAGTCTGGTTACACCTTGCATTAGAGGAGCATGTTAATATTTTTATAATGTTGGAATGAGCTCCGTGCTTTGTTTTTTCTATTACTTTCTAATTTTGTACAAATGTTTAGCATCTTCATTTAAAATGTTCATAAAGTGAGACATGGTTTGGAAGAAACACGTTGAAGTTTGTCTTAACATTTTAAGCCAAATGGTTGTTTATTCACTGTTATAAATACTTTCAATGAGTAATATCAATCACAAGGTTTGGGGAAAAGTCTCCCCTTCAGTCTCTGTAGTCGTCAGCCTATTACACTCATCATTCTCCACAGAGTGCTTTCTATTCTCTGCCATGGCTTTTCACTACCTACGTAGCTTCTCAACAGTATTTTTGTTGGCCGTTATGGGTTTCTACAGTGTGGTGATGTCACCGACTCTAATCTAATCTGATTTAACCTTTCATCCCAAATTCTACCGTTTATTTCTTAAGCATTCCAAACAGAGAGTGCTTGTTCCCGTATTATTACTCCACACTGACTCCCCTTTCTGTCCTTATATTTCCATGTTAACATTTTTCAAAGTTCAGAAAATTCTGACCCATCTGCTCTCTTTTTAACGCATGATAGTTATCCCATGACTAAATCCTGGTTTATTTATAACTTAAGGCAAGTGCTTCTTAAATGTGGTCTAAGCCCTCTGCAGTACACAGACCACTCCCTCAGTATAGGCACTGCTACTTTCCCTGGTCATGCAGGGAATTTCATCCTCTCCTCTCCGGCAAACGGACCGCTGGTCATCTTCAGCATATTCCACATACTTTCTACCTGACTCTGACTTCATCCTCTCGGCTCAAAAAAAATCCCTCAAGCCCTGTGACTCATGGGGTAAGTCGTGCATACAGCTGGTGGTGGTTGCTCATTTGCAATTTCATAACATTAATTTATTCCTCATCCATGTCTGGCCTCCAACAGCCTTTAGCCTCCTTCACAGAATTTCCATCTCTCCCCTTTTTTCCATATCTTAATTCCTAGCAGTTGTTCACATAGGTGAATCACTCCTATCGCTAATTATGTTTACTGAGTAATCATCTGGTATGTTGTTTCATGATATTCTCCTTATCTCCTCTCAGACTGGAATCATTCTCAACGTGGTAAGAATGCTTTCATTTATTTTGGGGGATCCTGTCCTATCTTCTATCTTCATACGGGCTCAGAGAGATGCCTCTCATCGACTGAGTCTAATCGCCAAAATCTCTGTGATGCCTATCACAATAAACATTGTTGTTCACTTTCAATTGATCTCGCCTTATTGAAATGATGCTTTAGCGTAAGTTCAATAGAGAAGATCTCTGTAATGCAATCAATTTCATCTTTCAGCAATCACACGCAATTTCTTCCGAAAATTGCATTTTCTAGTTCTTAACCCTTGTATGGTGTTCGGGTCTGTGGGACCAGTTTTCAATATTTACTAAAAGCATGAATTATTTTTTTTCAACCTGAGACTCATTGGCCTTGGCTCATTTTCTGTGAGGAACATGTAAAAAAACATTTTCATTGAGTGCGCACTGTGCACCCCCCCCTACTCATTTACATACTGTATGTGGTATTTGGGTCCATTGAACCCGAGGGTAATAAAAGTCTGGGAATTATAGATGAAAACAAGTAAACATGGTAAAAATGAAAGAAAAAGGTTTGCTGTGCACCTTCACTTTGTCTTACTCCTACCTGGGCCTGCTGTGAAACCTTCAGTGTGTGTGTGTGTGTGTGTGTGTGTGTGTGTGTGTGTGTGTGTGTGTGTGTGTGTGTGTGCGTGTGTGTGTGTATGTGTGGGGGGCCTACTTAAGATTTGCAGCATGTTTCATAGATTGAACACGACTCTCTGCACCATTTTATAAGCATTATTGCCAAATGTCCTAAGCTTTGTCCCATCATCCCCAACCTCCTCTCCTACACACACACACACACACACACACACACACACACACACATGCGCGCGCACACACACACACACACACAAACACACACACACACACACGCATGCGCACACACACACACACACACACACTCCCAGTCCATCAGGATCCTTATTTATTTTCTTATCACAATCAAAAATCACCTCCCAGTTTCTCTGTGGACACCATGCACACACACACATACATACAAGGTTTCATCATAGCACCAAGACCCGTTTCCACTCCCGCTATTTCCGCACACTCTCTAAGGTGTGAACACACACACTCACACAGGCAAGGTTACAACATTGTTACATTTCAAGCACCAAGAACCTGTTTGCTTTACTCTCTGTAGTGTGTGAAACTACAAAATGTCTTGCAGGAACCTGCACAATGTTATTTCAAGACGTTCTAAACAACAGAAGTTTTCATAGTGGGAGGTGGACGGGCCAGTTTCAGGGTGGTTCAGTGAATGGAAGTGAAGAAATATCACTTTACTTATTACATTAGTTATCAAAAGGAGATCATGTAGAATAGCCTAAATGTGCGTGATTTGGTTAAAGAGGTAGTTCAGCGTGGTTGGGAGTTTTTGGGGACCCAACAAGGACAGGAAGACACAGTATACATGCATCAAGTGCAAGAAATACATTTGCAACACACACGCACACACACACACACACACACACACACACACACACACACACACACACACAGTAAAACTCTGTCCCTCATGTGTTGGGTAGACTGGCATGAATACGTGTTCAACGGGGCTCATTTATCATTTCCATAAAATACTGTACTATGTAAACTTTCTTTCCAATTTGTTCAGTTCAAAGCAATAAACATCAATAGTGATGAAAACCTTGTTTCATTTATATTTGTTCAAGATAAACACGATTTATTCCACCAATATCTTGATTATAATTGATTTTTTTTTTTGATTTTATCACAAAAAATGAATACCACTTTTGTTGACAAATGTGATCTAGCCGAGATAAATGGCAAATATTAACCATGTATGTCACTATATTGCTTGTATTTGAGATAAAGTCAACATCTGGTAAGTATTTGTTCATAAATTGTTATGGCTGTATTGTTTTTAAAAACCCAATAATGTTGTGGGTCTCTCAGACCTGCGAGCCATGGGTGAAAATTAATTAAATAAAAAACATAAATGAAAAAAGACTGCTGTTTAACAATCTTAACCCTAGCTCACTTACTCCTTCCTAACATTACATCATGCTGTTTCTCTCATCTTCCTCAGTTTGTTACCTCTGATTCTGTTTGTCACTTGTACATGTTTTGCCAAAATATGAAGCACCAGCGTCAACTGTTCCATATGTAAACAAACTGTGGACTAGCCTCTAAAATACCCTAACTTAACTAAAAGCTCTTTTTGTAGTATATTACTGGCTACACACACTGAAATAACTTTCACAGGTGGCATTTTATTTGGCTCATTAGTAGATAGTGGAAATGCACACACGCTCATACATAATCAGTGTTGAAATCTGTGCACCTATCTACCTACAGTATCTAAATTTAAATTGTCACTGCTCGCCGTCTGCCAGCAAAGGAAACACAGACTCCATGCAAGCTTCTGCAAATCAGCAACGGTCTGTGATGTAAATCAAACTCACAAGGAAAACATTAATTAATGGTAAACTAAGTTCCAGGCATCAAAACTAATGAAGATGTTCACAAGTCGTCGGGTGCCAACATGTTCTGGGGTAGAGAGGGGAAGAAAGAGATGCAGGGAGAGAGGGAGGTAAAGATGGAGAAGAAAAAAAAAGAGGTAATGGAAGAGAAATAAAAAAAAACTACAGGGAGGGGAGGATAAGAGAAAAAAATATACATCAGAGGAAACAGGAAAACAGGAAGGAAGTGAGAGTGAGAGTAGGCGTATGGGGAGAGAGAGAGAGAGAGAGAGGAGGAGGAGGAGGCAAGAAGAAAGGAATGAAATGAGCAGCAGGGAAGAGGAAGAGAAGGAAAAGTGATGAAGAGGGAAGAGATGAGAAAGAGGTATTTCGGGAGGTGTGAGAAGAGAACACATCATCCCAGGGGCTCTGTGTCTTTCCAGCCCTTTAATGTCTTTAATTAAAGCCAACAGTATTATCTCCGCACTCCCTTGGAGTGCCATTAGCAAAGCAACACTCAGCTACATAGCCTGCTAATAGAGGAGGGGAAGGGAGCGCGGTAAAACCCCTAATCATGGGAAGAAGCAGTGTGAGAGGGATGGACAGATGGGGTGAGTTATTGAGGGTGAAGGAACACTGGAGGTCAGGACAGACAGCGTAAGAGGAGTTATTAAGGGTGAAGGAGCGCTGGGGGCCGGGATGGACAGAGGGACACATGGGATGAGGATGATGGAGCCGGAAGAATGGGCGGACGGATGAGGAGGAGGGAGGGGAGGGAGGGGAGGGAGGGGAGGGGATTTGTGAGATCTCAACTTCAAAAGGCCAAAGCTGGAGAGGAGACAGGCTGCCGTGGAGAAAGAATTATGGAGCTAAACGTGTGGGCTGACTGATACATGATCACATTATGCCGCCAGCTTGTTTAATCAGTCTGACTTCCCCGGTCCCTGGCCACAGGGACGGTCTCTCACATGGCCCTGCAACAGAGAGGGGGAGGCATGGCAACTGTAGCTTGGGCATTGGGCTGGAAAAGAGGGACAGCGTGTGTGGAGTGTTTGTTTGTGACAAGTAAGGACGAAGCAGTGTCCCCTCAGATTTGTCAGAGGTGGCGTTTGTCTGTAGCTGTTTCCATTGAATTGCTGCACAAGTTACAAATTTCTGAAGTGTGACAATAATAGAACACAGAATAGTGTGTGTTTCCATCAGTTACTGTTGTGAATATATATATATATATCAGTGGAGGCTGGTCCATAGAGGCAGAGGAGATTGATCCTCCTCTATTTTTTGAGAGGCAGAAGGGAGATCAAAATATAAAAAAGAATATTTGGTTGAAATAAACAATTACCAAATCTCAGTATTATTTATAAAGTATTTTTTCTCTCTTCTTTGGAAAAAATCCATTACTGAAATTCTGTTTTAAATGCTTCAACAACGACACCTACAGGGCGGGAGGAGAAAGAGCAGAGTGTGAAGTGGTTTGGGGGGGTTGGTGTGGGGGGGGGGGCAATTGGTGGAGGTGGAGTGGGGGACAGAGGAGGATGGGTGCCTGCTGACCTCCGCAGGGCGGGATCTCTTACATTAAACTCAATGCATTTAATTTTTTTTCATGCTAATCTGTGATTGGCTATGACACGTAAAATGACGCTCAAAGGGAGGCCGTCCTCTCTAACCAATCAACAACCAGAATGCAATATTGACATCGAGTTGGTCCAATGATAGTTTCCAGATTTCATCTTCAGTTCTCTCCACTCTAAGGCAGAGTAGCAGCAGTTGATAGCTCCTTGCGTTAGCCAACGCGACAGTTAGCTTGTTGTAGCAGCCTGAAGGACTCTTTATACATCCATGGAAGGACTGTTAAGGACTGTTGTTAAGATAATGGGAGAAATTATCCGGATTGTGCAGCGCAGCAGCTACAGGACGCTGCCGGGGAGGCTGGAGAGAGAAGCAACCGGAGAAACAACCAGGAGAGTTAGCTTGTTTGTCATTGTTGCTAATGATAGCAGACTGGTTAAGCAGCAGCCATAAAGTTCTGTAAACTAACATACAAGATGACCAACGGTCACAAATGGACGTTATGACATGAATACTTCATCTCCATGATAGAAAGAAGAAGACGTCAGATAACGTGAGTCAGATACAGCTTCTCTCTCTCTGTCTCTTTAGTCGCTAATTTCATCTCTGATGGTTAAATGTCTCTGTGTGGCTGTTGTGTGAATTTATCTCCTTAACAAGAATTCAGCAGAGATAATGTGTTGTGGCTAACGTTAGTTTGCTTGTTGAAGTCACAGTGAGCTGTCTGGACTCACTCATTCATTCATTTTTAATTGAGTGGTTGTTCAGTCACCTGTTGATGTGTGATTAGTGAATGAGTGCAGGGAGTCTGGCTGCTTGCTTCTGACAGTTTCTTTAGTTCGTTTTTAAGCTGAGCCGTATATTGAGTAATAAGCTTAAAGTTAACAAGAGTAACAACTGTTAACTAGTGGTGTAACAGATTGTAGTTGATCCGTGATCCGTACTGATCGCCCCCCACGGTTCGGCAGGTATATGAACTTCGGATTAATTGCAAAATTTAATGTCTCATTTAAGACAAAGTAAACAAACTGCTGTAAGTACAAGTCATGGACAGAACAGGGATTTTGAAGAGCAACGATCAAACCAGCATCTAACGGTTCGATGTTTGAGCTAATTAGCATCTAGCTGCTAACTGACGTTAGCGATGAATGTTAGTTATCAAGTTTTGATGATGTGGACAGAGGCTGTTTCATTCACTGTTTAAAAGAGGAAGGCTTCATGCCTCATATTGGAATAACTGAGCATTGAATATTTTATATATTTTATTTTATTTAAACATTGGTCATCTTAAATGTTTTCATTTAAGACCATGGGCAAAAGTTCCTTGCTGTTTCTGGCTGTAAGTGTGTTACAGATAAATAGAAAATAAAGTTTTATTTGTCTCCCCCTTTTTTTTCCCGCTGATTCTAATAATGATCTGATCTGTGACTCAAATCCGTGATATAATCCGAACCGTGAGTTTTGTGTTCATGTTAACACCCCTAGTGTTAACATGTCAGCTTTGTAGACTATATTTTGTATGTCCTGTGTAAGTCATGTATTTGATACATGCATTAATACTTTCTGATGTGAACCTACACTTTTAGATCTGTGAATGTTTTTAATGTTCAATCTTTCTAGTATTCAGCACTGATCTGAACCTGTATCACATTATAAGCTTTGTGCTAGTTTATATATTTCTGTATACTAAGAAAATATATAGTTAACACATGTAAATCATGTGATATGTTGTCTGTTTTTGATGAGAACATAAATCTGTTGTCACAATAGAACAGTACTATAAATTTGAATTTCACTTTGTTGGTAAAATGACACATTTGATCCACTCCATGGCTAAAATGAGCTCTTCTTTGTTTAGAGACATTATGTATATGCTAAATGTCTTTAAAGAAGCAGCCTTTTCATCACTCAAGCAAATTGTTTTATTGGCATATAAAATTTTCCAATTTCATCAGGTGGGACAATGATATAGTTTGATGTGGTTTGTTGTAAGATTCCATGTTGGTTTTCCTCCTGTCCTCCCCAATTTTTTGAGTCACTAGCCGCCACTGATATATATATATATGTATATGTGTATATATATATATATATATGTATATGTATATATATATATATATATATATATATATATATATATATATATATATATATATATATATATATATGTGTGTGTGTGTATATATATATATATATATATATATATATATATATATATATATATATGTGTGTGTGTGTGTATATATATATATATATATATATATATATATATATGTTGTTTTGTTTTTTCAAGATTCAAGATATTTTTTATTATCATTTTACAACACAAGGTTGCACAATGAAATATATTCTGTAGCTTCCCAATGCCACACACAAAAACCAAAACTTCACAAATGAACCAACAAACAACAAGTCACGAAAACTATTTTTTATGTTGTAGTGCAGCGGATGAATCGAGGAGTCTCACAGCCTGAGGAGAGAAGCTGCTCTGTAGTCTAGTGGTTCGACAGCGGATACTTCTGTATGGCACCCTGCTGTATGGCAGCGGGGTCAACAGGCTATGGTTGGGGTGGGTATTCTCATTGTTAATATCCTTTGGGCTCTATGCAGGCTCCTCACCTCACCGATATCACTGATGCTTGGTAGATGGGTAGCGATGATGTTCTGGGCGGTTTTAATCACCCTCTGCAGAGCCTTCCTGTCTTGGGCCGTGCACATCCCACACCAGTTTGTTATATTTCCAGTCAAGACGCTCTCTATTGCTCCTCTGTAAAAGTTAACAAGAACTTGAGATGGGCTTTTTTCTTACTAGGGTGGAGCTGTGTGATGTCCATGACAGGTTCTCTGTGATACTGATACCCAGGAACTTAAAACTGTTTACCTGCCCCACCTCAGCTTACTATGATGGCATTTGTGTTTTTTGAAGGGGCCCTATCCTGCACATCTGCAGGTTAATATTTTTATTCTGGGGCCCAACTCTACTATAATATTGCATAATTAACAGTTCAAAAACTTCCTAATTATCTTGTACTGGTCCTTTATTCAGTCCCTCAGCTCATCCTCTGTCTGGAACAGGCCATTTTAGCTCCTGTCTCTTAAAGGTCCCCTTCCCAATGAGCCCACTGTGTCCTGATTTGCCAGCTTCCTGAAGCTTCTGCTAGCTCTGGAGGCTACGTAAACAAACAGTAGTAGTAGTATTTCACCTCTTTGTCTTTTTCTTTACTCAAAATATCAGCTTCTCAAATACATCTGTATGTTTTTAGCCGAAATCTGATCAGAAATGTGTGAGTGGACAACTTAAACAACCCATGGAACAACCTTAGGATAAAAGGCTATGGAACAGATGGCCGTTTGTGGGCATGTGTGAACAATGTGACATCAGCTCGAGGAGGATTTTTACATATGTTCACCAAAGGTAGTGATTCAGGACACATCCCTAGTGTCCTTGCTTTTCTGATGGAGGCATATAACAATAGCAGCATGACATGAATATTTTGTCTAGAAGAAACAGGTATTGCAGCATTAAGGTGTATTTGGAAAATCCTCTCTTTTTCAATATGCCACTGAACTTTTTCCACCTCAGCCGATTGTAAACATTTTGCAATATTCCAGGATTTTGCTAATTTCTTGCAAACTGTAAATATGACTAAAAACAGGTGGATGTAAATGTGCATTATGAGATGTGAGCAGTTATAACAAAGAGGGATGTTTACCTTCTGTGATTGTTATGCAACTAACTAGATTTCTAGATGTCTAACTTATTAGAAAAAGCAAATCTGACACTCTAGTGTTGTTTTTACAAAGTTGCAAAGTTATTTTCCAAAGTTGCATCAGGCTGCTTACATCAGGTTTGAAAGTTTTACATTGTGAGAGTCAAGATGAGACAGAAAACAACATATATATATATTTTTTAGGTTTTTATTGATGGGCAGGTTTAAGAAAACAACATAGCAAAAACAGAAAACTCAGGCAATATGAGTTTAAATATTATACTGACATTAAGCTTTAGAAAACACCTCGATTGGAAGACTTTTAGTTCCTAATTACACTAAACGATGTAGGTAGCAGCTCTGTTCGCACGTTGTCTAAACTTGAATTCTGGTGCTATATTTAAATAGCAACATCTGTTCACCATCAAAATGTTTGCTCGGGGAGATGTAAGGATGTGGAGGTGTTGCAACCAAGGTTAGAGGGATATAGCACATAAACAATGTGTAACTGAATTAAATTTTTTATCATAACAGAAATACAGGAGGTGAGATAAAGAAAAAGCTGGCGGAAGCTGAGAACGCAGCTACTGCAAAAAAGATGGAGAATGTGTGAGTGGGTGTTAGAGGGGTTTAAAAGGATTTCCAGCTGAAGCCAGCCATCAGCTGTTAACTGCTGAAGGTGTTCCAGGTCATCTATAAGATAGCGCAGGTTACACATGAAATAATGCACCGGGCATAACACCGCTACCTTTTAAAAGACGGCCTGAGGCAACTTCTCCCATTAGCGCAAAATATAAAAAGCTGCAGTATTTCAAAGCCTTCAGTGAGACACACTTAAAACCGGCAGTTCCTTCAGGTTTTCAAAAGCAAAGATGGTAAATCTCCATCTAAACAAATGGAGTGTTTAGACTGGGATGATGGTGACCAGAATTCCAGCAGAAGCTCCTACAATATAGTAACCTTGCATACTGGGGAGCCATCTCAGCTTGAAGAGAAGAAGAGTAGTTTAAATTCATGGTAGACTCTCTACCTTACCTGCAGCGAGACAGACTTAAGCTTTGACAGACTAAAGCTGCATCCTGAGGAAGAGACAAAAGGCTAGAGAAGGTTTTAGGATGAGTTGATTTTGTGTGTAGTGTCAAAGGGACAAAATACATCATGTGTATGTGGAGCTCAGGCCAAAAAGTCAAAAGCTGAAGTTTGGGGAGATCAGAGGAAGCAGACATCTTTGTGGTATTGGTTTGGAGAAGCGAAAAAAAAAAAGGTGATTTATAGCCTTTTTCACATTGAGATCAGAGAATGATTCTGACCCCGGGGTTTAACCATGTAAATGTGTGTTCATATCACTTTAATCACCAATTACTCACAGAGGGCAGCAACATTAGATGTTTCCTCAGTGGATTAAAAATCAAGCAGCGCTTCTGAGCTGGTCAATCAAAAACTGTTTATGTTCATGAGGCTTGGTCTATATTTACAAAGGTGATTATTGCCTCTTCAAAATCAGTCAGATATTATTCTAATTACTTTGGCCTGATTAGGAAATTATCAAGGGACATAATTTTCATATCAGGAGGTCTATATTTATCTTTGAAAGCCTGGAGTAGGGGTCAGGAAACAATGAACTCCTACTCTTGTTATATTTTTCTGACAGTTACTTTAGTTTTTGTATTCTTTTGACCACCGTCACTTTTAGACGCGCGACACCTAAAGAGAGGTTAAACTCGGATCCCTTTTATTCCCAATGCCGCGCCGACTGTGTCGAATTTGTACATTGGCAACGCGTCGCAGATTTTCAAGCACGTTTGGGCACAGATGAGATTTTCTCAAGACGTGGTTGCAGCACTCAGGAACAGCAGGGGTGGGCTCCACCTTCTCACTGCAGGGTGGCATCGAGGCCCTTCCAACATTTGTATTGTAATTCGACTTGATGTCATCTCCCACCTGAAGAGCTGATGGCTGTGACAGAATTTAGAGACTGAAACATCAAGCTCTGGGGAAGTGTGCTTCTCCGAACAGAAGAACAAAATAGAAGGAAGGAAGGATATTTTTAAATTTAGAGTCCAAAATGTCCCAATAGACACATCTTTCCTAGAATTTCTCTACTTGCACTTGATTTATTCTTCAAAACATCAGTAAAAAACATGAACAAACTTTGCTTCCTTACCTAGCACCTTCCCATTTTACTTTTTCATTGTTGTGAAATCCATCATTACTGATTGGTAGCCATTTAAAGCAGGTAAATCAATACTTTTGACCAATGGATTCTTTACTTTTAGACATTTGACACCTAAAGGACAGTTAAACTCAACGTTGTGGCTCATGCTGACAAGGAGACTTTAATCATATATCCAATTTCCTGAATGTTATTTACACCTTAATCTTAGATGTTTAATATGCAACAGGTGACTGTAGCTCTCTTAATCTGAGAGGACTGACTTCCTGTAGCAACCAGGCCCTGCCAATATGTCTTTTCAAATAATTCAACTTGATCCCATTTGAACAAGATACGACTAACCTGTGACGACCCGAAGACTTTGTGACTGTGGCAGACTTTAGGGACAAAAACTATTCTTTTGAGTGTGTTTGAGGCGGTACACTGGGGACGTAAGCTCATGCTTCTCGAAAAAAAACAAAACAAAACAAAAGGAAGAAAGAATATTTTTCATTTTCTGAGACCAAAATGTCCCTGCTTGTAGCCACATCTCTGTAGAAATTTCCCTCAGTCTTACTTTTCTATGTTCCTTTCTTTCATGTCTTATATTTTAGCACTTTTCCCATTTTATGTTTTCATTTCACGGGTATGGTAAGTACATTATTCATTGATAGCAATGTTAGTGATTTAGGAATGCAGACTTGCACTCAAAAAAGAGGCCCTTTGGATTACAGTTAAATTCTTATTACCCAAATTTTCTAAACTGTAAATCTGAAATGTTGAGAATATGTAGGTGATAGTGTAAGAGTGAGGCTGCAGTTAAGCACATAAGCTTTATTTTTTTTCCCCCCATTTTTGAGACACAGGAGGGTTTAGAGAATGGGGGAGAAAAAAAACTAAAGAGGGAAATAGAGATTTTCTCATTTTAGAGAAAAAAAAATAAACATTGCCCAACCACCAGAACAGCATATGATGTCAGAGTTTACAGGTCACCTTACACAGACCCATTTCTCAGAGGGATGACATTTTACAACGGGGCCTGGAGGTAGGTAATCACTTGTTTCTGGTGCCTTACTCACTCATTCGCTCGCCAAAGGACCCACTATCCTCTCCCCTCCTTCACACACATGAGCTGCACACATTCACCTTAATCTAAGCAGCTTGACCCTACCCCAAGGCTGAGGTAAAACATAATTTTAGAACGAGTTTCCTTTTAACCCTCATCCCACCGGGCAAGATGCCGGGGCTCTGATAAGAATGGCCCTGCACTTCACCCTTGGTTGAGTTTGACTGATGGCAACCGCAGTCGTCATTGTGTTCACTCTGATGCGGTTTCTTAGGACGGAGACATCTTCTGCATGACTGGGATCTTTCTTTAGTGTCTTTTAGGCTTACTTGAACAATATGTACAGTAGGCTTTATCAGTTATTCTAGATCTTAATGACGCCCCACACCAGCACAAACAAACATGTTGCTTTTTATTTGCTTGTTTGCAGGCCTGTGCAGTATATTCTCTCTCTCTGATGTTGAGTTTCCTTGTATAGTGTCGTTCCCTGAGTGAATGAAGGGTTCGTGCTCAACCAGCTGCTGCGAAGGTACAGATTTTAGTAACAGAAAAATCCTGCAGGGAAGGTAAGCACTTGCCCATTTCAGATGAAACTTTCTTTTTTTTTTTGGGAAAGGGAAAAAGTTTTTAAAGTGAGACATTCCACTCTAAAACTTTTTCAAATACTGCCTGAAAGGTTTCTCCTCACCACATAGCCGAGCCCACTCTCCTTTAGAGAATTGAGAGTTTCCACATTTCTCACGGATTATCGTGCTTCCCCTCTGCATTTCTATCTTTCCTTTCTCCCATTTGTTTCTCTTTCTTCTTGTTAATCATTACCAAGAGAAAAAAAAACCCCTCTCCCTCCCTGCTCAACCTCTTCAACTGAGCGACATGGTTGACAGGAATTCTATTCATTAACACAAACAAAAGGATGTGGCCACTGCAGGAAGGTATTTGAAAGTCCATTATTGTATCCCTTGGCTATTGCTTGCCTGGATCCAGACCTTTGAATCCACCCACTCCACCGAATTGACTTATTCTGGTCTGGCGTTATGACATGAAACGACGGTTTCTTGGTTGAAAAAACGATTATCCAGCGAGTGCCACGGAGGGACTAACGATTAGCCCGTTAGCGCCATGGGCGGGACTAACGCCATTGTCAAGTTGTTGTCAAGCTTTGTCAAGCTGTGTGCCGGAACCAAGGAGGAGTAATAACAACAATGGTGACCACTATAGACAAGATAGACACTGCTATTGAGGCTGTTTTAAATTAATTAAAACAAATTACTTTGAAATCCGCTGCTTTGAGGGCATTTATTCAAAGGGGAGATGTTGATTCTCCCCACTGGATTTGGGAAGAGTCTACCAACTTGCCCCTCTGGTACTTGAGGAAATGTTGCCTGGGTCCAAATCATTGAATCCACTGAGTCGAGTTGACTGTTGGTCTGGCATCATGACATGAAACAGTGGTTTCTCGGTTGAAAAAATGATCAATCCAACGACTAATAATCAGTCAATCAGCACCACGGGTGGGATTAAGGCCATAATCAAACTGTTGTCAAGAGTTGTCAAGCTGTGCGTCGGAACCAAGGAGGAGTAAAACGAGGCAGTGCTGATCAAATATGAATTAATATTCTGTTACTGCATTGCTTATTTCTCACCTCAAATGTGTTCAGAAACATATTTAATGCACTGTTTAGCTGTAATATAAGGAACATTATGACCCGGCCACCATGTTGAAAATGGACGAGCCAAAACCAAGCACTGCCTAACTCCCAGTACATCACCCATCACGTCACCAACAGCCAATGCATTTAGTGGTGATCGAATCAAATCCTCCTCCGCCACGGAAATTGGTAAGAGTGGAGGCAATGTCAGACTGGAGACTGAAATGGAGGACAATTCTGTCTGATATCAGGCAAGAGGAAATGGGTCAGAAGAGGCAAAAAGTGATACTTCCCAGAATAGACACCAGGTTTATATGGGAGAATTACCCCGACATCCTCTCTTTTGTGTTTGGGCTGCTGCACAATATTCCTGAATTTGATATGACCCCCTTGATTAACACATTTATTTTACGCAGACGGCATGTCTTCACAATATTGCCCAACATCGTGGTTTGTTTTTTCTTCGCTCCGTTCCACTCTTAAAACCCCGTAAAAACAGTATGTTGGCATGGCTACGCATCAGTGTCAGCTTAAAATGACGTTAGGTAAGGGTGGAAGCAACGCCAGACTGAAGATGGAAACGGAGTGTAACGAGTTGACAAGTCTCTCTAATTTTGGGCAACCAGAGTAGAAGCTCTCCTGACACTGCGATGCTTTGTGGAAAATGTCAGCCATCACTCAAACCAGTTTAAAATGAACCAAAAGACTTATTTGCAAATAGCATTTATTATCTTCTCTACAGAGATGCTTTTCAGAGTGGTATCCTGTTTATACATTTAATTCTTTTTAGTTAGTATTCAGAATTTCACTAAATATTTTGTATTGATATATTTAGATTTCACTTTACTTACTATTTTTGGGGCATTGATGTCACCCTCTTGCTGTTGATAAGAGACTCCTAGTCTCCAATTTATGACTGTTGCTTGGGAAGCTGTCCTTCCCACTAAATGCACTTGAATGCGTGACACGTCGTATTTACCACTTCAGAAGTCTCAACTGGGAGCTTACCAGGATGACTTGAAGGCAGCATTAAACCAGGCAACATGAAAGAGATCAACTCTGAAAAAAAAAAAAACACTACAAAAACTACCACAAAAACTTGGCGCAGCACATTTCTCTTACTCAGGGCTGTGGATTTTAAATATACCATTTGTCATATGCTAAACCACGGTCTCCTCTGCTGATCTGCATAGTCAAACTGAGACACCTCAAAAATGAGAAATTCTTTTTCCTTGAAATAAAAATAGAGTCACTGTCCACCCTAGTGTGTTAATTAAAACAACCCCTGAATTTTGAAGGATCATTGAACACAGTGGAGTTGGCTTTTGGCTTCATACAGCTCTAAACAACACAGAAAATATCTATTAAATTGCTCCATATTTCACTGGTGGAAGTCAGTCAATCTGCGTGCTACATTGCTATAAAACAGTGGAAACATGCTGTACAAGCTGTTTGGAGAGCTGTGTTGGATGTGTTTAGACTTGTCCTTTTTGGAGCTGCAGAAAGATGGCTAGTTTGAAAAATAGCTGAGATGCAACAACAAGGCCCAAGTCACGCTGTGTTTGGGTTTCGCAGAAAGGTTATTCAGCTTGGCTTCGAGTGTGTTGCAGGGATGTGCATGGTGGAGGGAAGCGGTGCTGAAACTACCATGGAGGAGGCTGAGGTTATATCATCTGTATTTATTCCGGGATTGATGGGGGATTTTGCAACCTTTGGGGAAATTTACACGCCAACACACTCTACTATTAGTTTAGCATGTTTTTCGGGTATTTTGTCAAAAACTAACATATTAGTCAAATTGAAATTATGATGGTGCTACATGAAAAGTTAAGAGTTTACCAAAGTTAATAGAATTCATCTTGAGGGAGACATGAATGCCTGCAACAGATTTCGTGGCAATCTACCCAGTAGTAGGTGGGGTATTTTACTTAAAAGAACATCTTGACAGGTCAAGTCAGGGGATCTCCAAAGTCAGTAGGATTCTTCCTCTGAGCATCACAGATATCTGCACCAAATTTCATGCCAACCCATGCAGAAGTGTTAGAGATATTTCAGTCTGGATTAAAGTGGTGGACCCACTGATTACTGCAGCTAGCATGGCTAAAAATCCAAATGATACAAACATTTTGATACTATTTTTAGACATTATTTTGACAAAATTTTCTGGCTATGGCCTTGTAGTGTTAAAGCGCCATTTGTTTATTTTAAACCAGAATATATCTATGTTATTTTAAAGTCACACCAAATGAGCAATTGAGAAGTGCCTCTTTGTTGTAATCTTAAAGCAAAAATGAACCCTAAATATATCCCTAACCCTGTGCGCTGTACAGGTGCCCCCTTTTTCTTTTTGGGCCCCTGCCCCCTAAACGATTGAGTGCACATCACTGGTGGGGTAAGAAGTTATTGGCTAAATTTTCATTTAGGGGTAAGCTATTCCCCTGAGAGAGAAGGCCTCCCTCAGTGTGTTGGTCTCCGTTGACCCCGTCGTGTAACAACCCCCCTTCCTTCAACAAACATATAACCTAGGTTATCTCAGTGGGGACTCCATACAGTGATTGACAGGCACCTCTTGCACCTCTGTTTAGAGACTGACAGATTATCTAGCAAGCGGCAGCCCCCCCCCCTTTCCCCCCTGCTCTGTCATTTCAGAGGACCATGCCCTATCCATCCATCCCCTCCCCCACCAACTTCTCATCCCCTATAAAAACATACCAATCTATATCAACACAAATCAAACATACCACAACTGTGTGTGCGCGCAGCCACATGTGTACATATGGTGTGTGTGTGTGTGTGTGTGCATGTCCTTGTTGGCTTATTGCTTCAAAAATGCGTGAGGATAAGAGAGCAATGGAAGTGCTGCATATAAAATTCATTGGCTGGTTGTGAAGAAAATAATAAGGGAGAAAGCTCTCACAGACTTGCTTCCAGCTCTTCTAATGCAACTAAACAGATTGCATGCTTGTGCGTTTGCTCATAAGTGTTCTGTGGAGACATGTGTGTGGGCATTTAGAGTCGAGAGTGTTAGCGCTAATGCAGGTTCATTTGGCTCCAACGGTAGATCAGAGGCACGCTGAGGTAAATAACTCAGTAGGTGTTCAGGCTGGCCGGCTGTCACCGAGGTACGAGTTGATTTATATTGCTCTCTGGAATGACAGAGGGAGGGACGGAGAGGCAAGAGGGATGGAGGGAGAGATCAAAGAATGGGTAGATGGAGGGTTGGAGGGGAGAGGTGAAGGCAGGAGGAAAGAAGAGGTGATTGAAGAGCCAAGGCCAGACGGACGGCTCAGCCCAATCTGTACACGAGGCAAAAGCACGAATATCGAGAGATGGATGATCGGAAGATTTGTGTGTGTTTGACGGGAAGGAAGCGACTCAGTAAACCAACTGGTAGACAGCTGACAGAAAGTCTTCCTTGACAGACAAGAAGTTAAACACACTCACACCTGCAGTGCAGCTGCAGTATATTATGATTAGGGGGTTCACCACTCTTCTAATTTATGGCAGATAAGAAACTTTGACTTCTTTACTTCCCCTTTCCAGATTCTCAAAAGAGTAATTTTTCCAGTCAGGCGCCCACTTATCTTATATTTACACCAGTAGTTGGCAACTATTTTAGCTTATGAGCATTTACTTAAAAAGGAATGTGCACTTGTAACCCCTCTTCTTTGAGATGTGAGCAGTTTAACTGGTGAATTTCCCCTTCAGTGACTGATTCATTTAAATACATTTTAAAGGCCTCACGAGGTGAAACTGACCTATTTCAGAAGAAAGAAAGATTAAAAGAAAAGTTTTTTTTTTAAAAAAGTTATCATTTTGTGTTTATTGAAACATGTTTTTTCATCCTTTCTATCTCGGTAATCATTCTGCAACCTCTCAGATTGATCTTGAAGGGGTCCCGACTCCCAGGTTGTGAACCACTGGTTTAAAATCCAGCAGCCCCCGGGAGCGAGGAAGCATAAAGTGGTAAGACATGAATCATCGCTTGAATTATTCAGAGCCTTTCCAAAGCCTGATGACTTGAGATTTTAAGGGAAATGTAAAGGAAAATAACATTTTATTCCGCCTGGTTTCCTCTAAGTAGATAGATAAAACTAGTATAGTGAGTCTATTATGGACTCATTATGTTTGTTTTGTGTTGGAAATAACCAATTGTCCTTGTGCTAAAGTATGTAAGTAGACTGCATATCTACTGTAATTATGTTCACAGTGTGAATCTCTGCACTGATGTAACCAGGATAATGTCCTTTACATACACAGTACTTCACATATGAAGTGATATAAAGTGATTCTGATTTTGTTTACAACATCATTACAACACGAGGAATTAATTTACTCAGTTTCCTCTTCTGGGCCAAACAGGCCCGGAGCCAGGGCTTACTCATTATTTATGTCACACAAATTCCTCTCAAATTGCATTTATGTGGCCTTTTTGCATTTCACTGCCAAAATAGATTATCTGCCAGCTGTGTGATGGTTTCAAATATATAAAGAGCAATTTTATTATTTATTTTTTTTTATAAAAGGGTTCAGTATGTATAATAAAAATGTCAGGACGGAGCAGGAGTCAAATTCTCATGTATCAACTGCATAGCTGGTCTGTGATGTTCTATGAATATCTGACTAAACCAAACCACAGAAAATTACAAAATGTGAAAAAAGCATATCAGCCACTGGGAAAATTAACCATTTTTACAAGAAAGGCCTGAGCTATCGGTGACGCTGAGCAATTCCAGGTAATCCTTATTGGACTTGTGTGACTGATGAATAGTCTCAAGTCTCACACTGTGATGCTGTTAGGTACCGTATGAGAATATAATGTCAGCCGGTGACACAAACCATTTAGATGCAAGGCTTTAAACATGTAAGGGAAAGATATTGATAGCCAATAACCAGCAGTTTGTCATGCTTGACAGCTGAGCATAATAAGGTAAGTCACTCACTGAATAATGATCACACTGCATTTATTGATATTAACACAGAAAGTAAATTATAGCGAAATGAAAGGGGACTGGAATCAGATTTGTTTTTTAAAAAATTATATTTATCTATTTATTTGTAAGGGACCATGTACAATATTAAACATGAATGTTGCTAAACGAGTTAGCTTAAAGCTAATTTTCATCTGCATTCCCCTGGCAAGTCACAATTAAAACATATGCACGGTAAACATAATACAAACACACATAATACAAAGTTACACACAACAGGACATCACACACACCCACATTGTCATTACAAATGTATGTTTGACAAATTAAATGCAAGCAAGCAAGTTTTTTTTTGTATACATGTCAAAACCAGTACAATTTTTAGACTTTTGAACCCCTGGTTATCAGCATTATCCCATAAACAATACTTTTCAGTCCGACTGTTTTTGTTTACAAGTGCCAGTTGATCTGTAATTGGCCGGTGTCAACATAATCTTAACACAGATGAAATAGTTTGGACCGAAGACAACAAACTGTGAGTGTG
The DNA here is from genome assembly GCF_963924715.1 of Thunnus thynnus. Taxonomy (NCBI): domain Eukaryota; kingdom Metazoa; phylum Chordata; class Actinopteri; order Scombriformes; family Scombridae; genus Thunnus; species Thunnus thynnus. Next base: position 7,184,416 of record NC_089531.1, read on the forward strand.
ACTGAAACTTTCCTCATCAGAAAAAACAAAAAAAAAAAACCCCAAAACTTCCATCACCTTGAAATGACCCACATTTATGTTTCCTGACCAGCAACCTCTGGAGGCCGTGTGAATGTACCCTCCAGAAAAACAGACAATTGGACAGAAGACTTTTGTTTACAGGTAGTGCAACATCGTTATCCAGCTACAAATCATCATGGAGGAGAGGTCAGAGTGAACAGATTGTTGTACACAGTGTCTTGACTCCGACTACCGACATAGGAAGTCTCTTTAGACCATCATACTGATCGTTCCCCAACCTTAGAAAAAAACCATATGAGTTGATCTTTGAATGCACCGGCAACCTCCTTTGTTTTTTTAAATATGAGAATATGTTACGGTGATTGCTCCCTTAGCTCCATCTGTTCTTATTACCGAGACAAACCTTGAATTATATAATTATACTCCTGGATACAGATGAAGATCAGTCAGACAGGCAGCATCATGACCTAGTGTCAGTGTAGAGGCAGTTACATTCAGCAGTCAACAGATGGCAGGCTGTAGCTGGATCATTTGTATGCAGCACATGCCTGTACACACACACAGAAACACACACACACACACACAATCAAACACACACAGAAACACACAGCAGGGGCTAGCAGAATACATCGAGAGCCTTCAGAGGACAGAAGGTTTCTCTGCTCTTCTGTGATTAATGTGCTGATTGAGGCTGGAGCCAAAATGGAGGGTGGGCCAGTTTGCAGCCCACTAATGAGGTGATAATGGAGAGGTGGGCGGCTGGGTCCGCCACCCAGCAAAAAAAATGGTGTAAGCATCATGGGAAGGTTTCAGAGGCACGCAGGCAGGCAGGCAGGCAGGCAGGCTTTCCAGAGGGCAGCCGTGTGCTATTTCTCAGTGAAATGTTTTGAATTGAAACGGTGGAGGGAGGTGTGGGGCCGCTTACATCGATCCCCACAATAAAATAGGTGGTTGTTTGGGTTTGCCTCAAAGCAAAAATCATCAAAACTAAATTCAAAACAGAAGATTGAAGCCTGCTATAAAACGACTGTTCTATAAAGAGCTGTAAAGACATTAACACTGCACAGCAACTACATTCATTTATGGTTATCTTATGCTGCTTAAAGGTTGTTTACATCATTCAAACAGCAGTGAAAACAAATGATTCAATAATAAGTTTAAAGAAATGTTTAAACTTAGTGATTCCACATCAGTGAGTTTGTCAGTTAGTTTTATCTTAAATCTTATAGGCTGAGTTTGATTATAGATCAGTTTTTGAGACAGAGACTGATGGATCCATCCTTCCATCCAGCATGGCCTTTTATGGGCCAGCGATAGAGCGGCTGAGGTAAGGAAATGTTTACCCACCGTCTTTACTACAGACTTGCCTCGACTGTGTGTTGGCACAGAAATCAGAGATGGATATCTGAAAAATAGATACTGAAACAAAGCGTTCAAACGGAGTTTGTATAGATGGATGCTGAATCCTTGAAGGCAAAAATCAAAAACCTAAATTAAATTGTTTGTTCATGCATTGCGCAGATGTTTCGGGCAGCTGCCCTTCCTCAGAATACAACCTGGCACCAGTGTTACAACTAAACACAAGTGAGCTGTATAACATAATCAAATGCAACAACGTGGCCAATAGGAGGACTTGTATTCCAAACAACACTCATACCGAGACGGTGCTCGCAACAGCAAAACAAAACATGAATCCTATTACAAAAATGATATTACAAAAGGCAGGACGATGAGAAATCTTTATTCAAGACAACATTAACCAGATAATGAATCCAAAAACTCTGTCTTTGTAATAACTTCTTTTCCTGATCACCCTCCTGCCCCCCCTGACAGGGAAGTTAAACAACCTCAGTGCCCATAAAAGCAAAGGTCATTAACTTTATGATTGTAAGCACTGAAATGTCTGGCAACAGGAGACGTCTCATCATCACGAGTCCTACGGGTCGGATCATTATGTTAACAAATTTGAGCTTTTAGATTGCATTTTGTCCGGCCAACATAAAAGTAGATCACATGGACATTTCAAAAACACACAAACCAGAATGATATGATGGCTGGTTGGACACAAACAAAGGTAAGTTGTTTTTTGTAATTTTTTGTAAATGTACCCTTTAATAAAGTCTAATCCTCAGCAAACTACCAATTAGATATCCCACCTCCTGTGCACATCTCATTTAATTTGAGGATAAATAATATTTGAGATGGTGGTTCATGTTAGGTTGCTGCAGAACAATAACATAATTATTGACATATTACTGTAGACTGAGGGTCAATATCTCCCACACTGTTAATTACGGTTACAGTCCCGAAACGATGGCTCAGTCACACCATTAATTGAGCCTTGGCTTTACAACGTGTCGGTGTGAAAAAAATTAAGTGTTTTCTTAGTCAATCTTCCTCCGTTCGACTTCCGCCGCAGTCAACTTCAAAGATGCTCTCTTATCGTCCTAAACAGACCGAAGAACGTCCTCTGTGTGCGGGATAGGAGACGGGGTCTGTTTATTTCCCTCCAACTTATCCATGTTTGAAATTTCTCTGCCTTTTTTTAAAAAAAAAAAACAACCTCTCAGCATCACTGTTTCTGTGGAGGGGACAACAAAGTAAATGACAGCATCCATCTGAGAAACTTTAAACCCCTTTCCATCGCCCCCCCCCCACCCCCCCCAGGTCCCTAAAGGCTTTTTCTTGTATGCTGCAAACCTCAATTTATGTGTGCAATTTCTTGTGTACTTTTTTTCTCTCTTGTACTTTTGTTTTTTGGTGTAATAGATGAAATACATCATCACATGGACCTGGGAATGAAAACGATTTTTAAGTCAGTACTGTGGGTGAAAAGATATTTTAAAATCTTACAGAAAATACACAGATTGCACTGCTTATTTATCATTTAGGGGGTCTGAAGCGGGCGTGTCTCGTCAACTTAACACCATATTCATGTATTTTACATAATGTACTGTGAACAATACTATGAATTTCCAAGAAAGAACTTCTGTAAAATAACAGATAAACTAATCATTTGTGTTTATGATGACTTTGATTAGACTTTATCTCTCTGTCTCAACAACACTCCTACAGGGACTCCTACTTCTCTTGAAATATATGCACAGTATCCTTTTGAAGTGTACAATAGGATTATAGATTATCTAATTTAACAGTAGGGATTAAGTTCTTCTAAACATTTGCCATCTCATGCTTATTCTTGGAGTTATTTATTGGACTTCTTTTATTAGATTTCTTGCTCTTATAATAACCTCACTGCTGAATTATACTTGCCTTTTGAATTCTTACTAACTGTAAAACATATTCATTTTTAGTAGGCTAATTGTCTCTTTGCAAGTGCAGAACTCTTTGAATTGCCTCTCCCAAGGTTTTTTTTTTTTAATTTCTTCCCCTAATGTGTTAAATGTCTTTTCAAGGAGCTTTTTCTTTGTTTTCTTAGAGAGAGAGCTTAGGCTAGGCTAGGGAACGGTTATGTTATGTGCCTGTAAAGCTCCATTGAGACATTGCATGTGACGTGTGTGATTAACCCCCCCCCCCCCCCCCCCCCCCAAACACACACACACACACACACACACACACATGCACACAGAGAATCTGTAATAACAGGTTTCTACATCTTGCACTTTTGTTGTTATTTCAAATAAGAAGAGTGCTGACATAGTCACTTGATTCATCGCTTAGTCGTTTGCTAGAAATCAATTTATTATTTTGATAAACGATGAATAGTTTCTGTTCAGTGGAGAAACCATTTGCTGCCACAGCATGTTTCTGATTTTTATCAATAACATCAAGAAGTTTTTTTTGTCTGCTGGTCAGTCAAAAAAAAAGTCATTTTAAGACATTACTTTAGCTTTTCTTCTTCTGATTCCAACAATTTCCAATGAATCCAATGATGTAGCTGCAGTTTAGACTAAAGGTTATAGACTCTGATTGGCATGTGGTCCTTCTCCTGTCTGTCCAGTTTTGTGCTTTACTCATCAGATCACGCCCTTACCCACACGCACACACACATGAACATACACGACACGAGCGGCAGGTGTCAACTGAACACACCCTTAGACTTCAGCGCAGGTATGCAGGTGTGTTTCTACAGTACTTCGCATGTTGAACTGTGCCACACTCGGACTGTATAGCTGTAGCTGAGAGGGCTCAGTATTACGGCTCAAGTCCTCTTGGTGACGCTCTGCTGACATCACTGATATTCCCCACTCAGCTCCTCGCATCAGACACACGGAGCTCCGCCGACTCTCTCTCTCTCTCTCCCTCTCTCTCTCCCTCTCTCTCACACACACACACTCTCCGTCCACACTTTGTTTCCCTGTAGCTCCGCTCGTCTTGACCAACACGCACCATCACACACACAGAAGCCAGCTGCCGGCTACCTGTGCGCACTGCGGCCGGCCCACACTGGGAGGGGTTTGACTCTTCCAGTCATTAACACGTTCAGAGGAGGACTGAGAGAAACTGTCCAGACTGAAGAGAGGGACAAACACGCAGACACAGAAGGGGGAAAGAAAAGCCGCAACTTGGCTCGTTTCAACCCGGCTCGCGTGAACTGAACTCGGAAGTTTCTCGGCTGATCGGCAGAAGGAATAATTTGGAGCCCGGTTACCCCACATAGCGCTGTTGTGGATATTTACGTCCACCTTGTCTCCTGTTTAGAAGAATGGCGAGAGATTACGCAGCGCGCTGCCCGGTCTCTCCGGTGAGAAACACTTGGCTGGTGGCGGCAGCGATCCTCCTCGCGGCTCAAGGTAAGACTAAACGACTCGAGCTGTGTTTGATAACCTCTGAAGCTTGTTCAGTTTTTACCGCCCCTCGCGCGCCCTGATCGGGGGGCACTTCCAAGCCGCGTCGCTGGCGTCCTGGGAGCGCTGCTTGTTTCACTGTGTCACGTCCCCTCCTCTCTCTCTGGCTGGTGTTCGGTGGACAGTCAGACCTGTTGTAAAAGTTTATTATCGAAGCACTCTTCCAGAACTGTGTTTGGAGTTTCAGTACGCCATGACACGCAAGGTGTGGCTCTCCTGGTTTGTGGTTTTTGTCCTAATTCCTCGCAGCTTCAGACGGCAGGTGACTGCGCAGGGAACCTAATCCTCTCTGAGCCTCTACAAACCCTTCCAACACAGTTGACCTGTAATCTGTGTTTACCTGTTGGAAAAGTGTAACGTAGGGAAATATGGGGGGGCGCAATCACAACCGCAGGTCTGATTACTAACCATCAGTATAATGGCAGAAATTGCTCCTCATTCTCCAGTGCAACAGGGTGGTGATGGGGAAACTGTCGTACGTCGCTTATTGTCTGTATATCTTGACAGTTAAGACCATATCCTTGATTTTAAAGTGGAAACACGTTGTCGGCAGGAAATTGTGAATTGCTCGACCCCTACTCTTCAGGTGGCCCTTATCAAAAGCCCTTGATGAATATGCACAGTAATCCTATAATAAAATGCAGGGAAATATGGCAGTACTTATACTCAGTAGGGAATAATAAATCCCTACTGGAGGAGACAATTTAACATCTGTTCTTACAATACACACACACATACACACACACACACACACACACACACATATATGTATATGTATATATATATATATATATACCATAAATGATCAAGGTTACAGAGCAAGACTGATATCTGAATTTTAGAGTCAAAAATGATATTGGGCCAACATCATACCACTCCCCCTCCTTTTTTTGGTAACATTAACATTTCAGATGACTTGTTGACATTTACACATAGTAGATAAAAATTAAACAAACATTTAAAACTTGAATTAAGCAAAAGAAGGTTCAAAAACAACTTATAACCATTTCTATTTGCATATCTGCCAGTATACGCAGACACAGATAGATCTGTGATAAGCCAATATTGGCTGATGTTATCGTCCTGATGATATTCCAGTCAAGCTTTAAGGTAAAGTTGCTGTCAAATGATGCAATTAAAATGCAAGACTCCGTATGAATATATATGGTAATAGCTTAGGAGATGAAAGCACCTACGTTTATGTCAGTTACTTGCTTTTTTTTTGAGCAACACAGAATGCAAAATGTACCCAAAACCCCGTTGCAGCAGTCTAGCCTAGTAGTTTAGGTGGGGATTGTAATACATCATAAAGTTTAAATGGTGACAGATAAGCACCATTGTGCAGTAAATGACCATAAATGCCATAGATAAGGTTACTGTGAACTCATGATTGAGTGACGCAGACTCTTAACGGCGATATTGAGGAAATATTACAGTGATGACAAACTAAAAGATATAAATAAACTTGCTAGTGATTACCATAGCAACACTTTACGTCCTTAATAAGAACATTAGAGTGATAGATAGGGAGATAATCATAACCACAAGCTATGATAACATCACTAAAATGCACTGCTGAGTAACGCAGACGTGCTTCAACTCCCAACAGAAACAATTTTCTGAATTCCCCCCCCCACTTTCAACTGGGACCAACTACAAAATTCATAACAGCGAGCAGTCAGGCAACAGTGATCGGCATAAAAATCTATGAGCCTGCTCTGTCAGCATGAATCTGTCAGCCTGTTGTTTTCACCTGAGTGTAACTAGTATCATCTGTCAGAGCTGTCCCCAAAATTGTCACCAAGGAATAAGAAGATGGGTCATTATGGAGCCGGGAGATATGTCGTCGTCTTGTGTGTTGACACGCCTTGGAGACATGCCTGAGAGATCAAAGCAAATGGGAGGGCAAGTTATTTCAAGGCCATGAGCCGCAGAGCCCTCCGTTGCATTTTGCCGTAGCATCTGTTGCATAATACAGTAGGCGACAATGTGAACTGTTATTTTTACTGACTGTACAAGGCGAGGGGAAGATTTAATCTTGATTGGAATTTGCTTTGTAATGACATTCTTTATGTCCATGAATTAACCGAGCAATGTAAGCCAAGAGAACAGGAAAACTCCAGTGTAATAACACAGAAATGAAGAGCGCGGTGCTGGAGACCCCGGCGCTGTAAGGCATATAGCACAGGTTGGCGTGAGGATGACAGATACTCAGCTGAGACTCTGCTACATTAGGCCTGTATTGTTGAAAAGCTGTCAGATTGTCATGACAGTATCCCCACAGGTTATGAATTAATTTGAACACGCAGCAACACAACTGTCTTGTCAGAGGAAAAACCTTCCACAGTCACATTTCAGCTACTTAAACGGTGATTTCCTGGCACCGAAGGTAGAATGTGCTTGATCATACAAGATCGTCCTGGCATGTATAACACTTTTCAGGGAATGGTTGAAGGCGGGGTTGTGTGTGTGTGTGAGAAGATTGATGAGCTCTGATTTTTTTTTTTTTTAATAAATGAGTGTTCATGAACAAAAGAGTCAACTGCAGTGGTGAAACTTTAACCATGATGTATAAACAACCAAGCTAATATCAATGTGCAGCTATGATAATAAGTCACTTCAAGTATCCTCCCCCCTCCCAGTGCTCGTCTCTAGGGATGCACCGACTCCACTATTTTAGTCTTGATACTGATACCGATACCTGGGCTTTGGCCATCGGCCGATACCGAGTATTAATCCGATACCAACGTTTAATTAATAAGCTGTATGCCTCACTGTGTGCAAGAGGAAGAGGATCATTCTTTTATGTGTAAGGCATCATCAGGCTTGACTTAAACATTACTTCTCTAACTTTGTAAAACAAAACGGAACAAACAAATACATAGATTTCCTGAAATGTTATTTGTGATTAAAATAAGAAGCAACCAGCACATTTGGTAAAAGATATTCATAATTAACAGGAATTACAATTCAAGGGTGAACCTTTTTAAATGCAGCTACAAATTGGTCAGGAAATTAAAATTCCAGTATAAAAACGATACAGCTGCAGCAAATGAGAACAAAATGTAAATATCAAACCACAATTAAGCCACAAACTAGTGTAGATTCACATTATTAGTACACACAAGTAACTTTGTAAAAACAAAACATCCAAAAGAAAGAGGAATCCAAATTCTTTTTAAACGTAATTAAGTTGGTTGTGTTATATTTTGCAGTGCCACCGCCAACCCTTGACACATTAGCTTTGCAGATATTGCAAGTAGCCGTGAACTCATTTGCGTAGCAAGCGTGAAATACCTGCAAACAGCGGACACTTTGTTGTTAGCTCCCTCCTTCTTATGACGTAGTACGCACATGTAGACGTAAACATAGAATTGAATTAAACCCAATTATACCCAATCCAGCTATTTGAGTCGGTATCGGACCGATATCTGATATCAGCTTCGGACTGGTGCATCCGAGGCCCGACCCTGTGCTGAAATGTCAGTGATGATGAGCCCCTCTTGACGGCTTGGTGGAGACGAAGGGCTGATTAGCTTATCACTTGGAGAGCAGGTGGCCAATGATTATCATCCTGAGAGCAGCGCAGCCTGATTATCGAGAGCTTTTATTAATGACTCATTTTCTGCCCTTGCATTACGCCATATTGCTGTTTTGTTGTTTGCATATTTGTGTAGCCAGTTCAGTGGCTCTGGTATAGATTAGTGTTTGGTTTCTTCCCATTTAGGAAACCACTTCAGAAGGCTGTGATGATGAAGAAGCCTTGGAAGCAATAATTAACCTGAGTTAGTACCTTTTTAAACCCCAAATAACTAACTGCTTTAGCCTTCCATGAGGGGGGAAGCAGGCACATTTTATATTAATAAAATATACACTGGTGTAGTATCTGCTTAATTTAAAATATCAGTTTTACTGTTGTAATTATGAAGCATAAATAACTTTTAAACTAGCATAGAATTCAACACATTCATCCGTGAGCTGCCCGGTAAAGCCAGTTGTGTGCTTTTTGGCCTTTGGGCTGGAGCACAATTATTTTAATTTTTCTCTGTGCAGAATGTTTTAGTTGATTAATTATTGGAACAAGCCTAGAGGCTGAAAATCGACCATTATTTCAAAAGCAAAGGGCAGTTTAAATAAAAATGCCAGTCATTTTCTCAGTTTAACTAACGGATTTTTTTCATTTTGCATAAATCCTATTTCAACCCCCACACAGTCTACCTGAACCCCGAGGTTGGAAATGATTTGGAGCCTCCGCCACCTTTAAAAACCAGTCTGTGGCACAGATGTTCCAGCCCCCATTGTGGCTGATGGCAGATAGACTAAATGTCAAGGAGTGTGTCTCTGGAGAAGTGATCTTTGTGTGTATGTGTGTGTATGTGTGTGTGTGTGTGTGGAGAGGGTTGAAGGAGGAGTGGTTGTCATTGTTGCCTTGAGACTTGATCATAGGTATCATCATTGAATTGAAATGTCAATGACAGTGTGAAGCAGCTGGATGCTTGCAAGAATCTATTTGTAGGGGCTTAATGATATGTTTTAGTGTATATAGCGTCTTTTTTTTGAAGGCTTGTTTATAAGAAACTTTGCAAACTGCTTTTAAATTGCACTTTCTCGAAAGGTTTGAGTGTTTTAGAGGGGACATATGCATATTTCTGGGGCTTTACTGGTATATCTTTGCATGATTTACAGTTCAAAAACTCTTATTTATCATATACTGCTCCTTTATGCAGACCCTCGGTGTGAAACAGGTTGTTTTAGCACCTGTCTCTTTAAGACACTCCTCCTGATGATATAGTAGTAGGATTTCTTTTTCTCATTCTTTGCTCAAAATGTCAACTCCTCAAGTACATCTATACAGGTTTGAGCGGAAATCCAATCCGGAATATATAAGCGAACAACATAAATAACCCATGAAGTTAACCTTTGCATCAAAGACTGCAGCCATACGTGGGCATGCACATACGATCTGATGTCAGTTAAATGGGAAACTAGAAGCAGAACAGGCTGAAGTCCTGGCTTTTGTCTTTCATGTAGGGTTTTTACATATGTTTTGGAACTTTGACTATGTTTAACATAGACATCTGACATTATAACAGTAATGAAATGACAGAAAATCACAAAAAAAGCATGATATGACCCCTCTTGAAGACACAAAATATCTTGGAAACACAGTACTATAATCACAACAAAAAATGCAATAAAATATGAAAAAGCAAGGGTCCAAGTCATCCATGCTGAATATAATGATGTTTATTCAATGGCATCATGAAATAATGATTTCGCCTCTTAATCCAAGAGCCACCACATTAAAAAAAAAAAAAAAAAAAAAAAAACCAAGCTGCTGTGTGAACCAAAAATAAGCTGTTTTGGGTTCTGAACGGCAGTTAAAGGCGCTTTGGCCCCAGACTCAAATGTCAATGACTCTTCCTGGTGAGACATGGGGTGATAATCATCCCCTCGAGAACAGGCCCGCTGATGCTTATTGAGAGCTTATTAATGACTCACACCAACACAAACTGCATAGTAATGCTTGGCTACTGCTAGTGTCGGAGCCAATCTGTTTTTCATTGTTTGGGTTGTCGTGTGTCTCTCTCTCAAGAGCGGCGATTTTTGGTGACTCTCACCCAGAAAAGCCCGCTATCAAGCCCTGCTGCTGCTGAGAGAATAGCTTTTCCTCTTAATTACAGCCTTTTCTCCGATTAATTGACCAACTCGCTCATGTTGTTGCATCACATTGTGCACTGTGATTTGTTTGCCTGCATTAAATTTAAGTTTGTCTTTTTTTTTATTTTCGCCCGTGGGGTTTTTTTTATTGATCATGGAATAAAATGTTAATGACTTCCCACAATTCTTTGAGGGCCGATGAGCGATGGACTGCTAACTTTTATATTGCAGGGTCTTGCATAATGCTGTTTGCTTGTTTCTTTATAATCAAAATAGATTCTTGATGCTCTTATTTCTAAAATCTCCACTTCAGCCCTTGCGGCCAGAGGTAGAGGTTGGGTTGGTAGGGCAGTTTCAGAGATTTTGAACTGGTTGTCATGGATACAGCTTTTGTGGATGAGACAATTTCACATCCCTTTGTTGTGCAACCATGTGCGGTGTGTGTATTTCTTTGTGTGGACCTTTTTTTTTTTTTTTTTTTAAAGAAGCTAGCTTTAATTAGGGGGAAGAGGTTGGACTCCGGGTTGCTGTAATAAGCTCCATCAGTCCGGCTTGCTGAGTGTCCAGGAAGCAGGTTTTAATTCATCACTCTGTCTGCCAAGAGCCAGCAAGCATGTGTCTGCACTTGGTCAGCGTTTTTTTTCTTTTCATTCCACTCCTAAAGAAATGGGTTACTAAGCAAATTCCAGATCACATTTCTAGGAATAAACCGTATCATGGATAACACCTTGGCATTCCTTAGTGATTCTTTAGCAAACAGGTGTCAGTGGGAAGAGGGATTACCGAGAGTAGCAACAGGAACGGGGCCATGAATCACAATGAAGCTGATCCAAGGATGGTCAGAGGAAGGTTTTTTTTTAACTTTCAGCTTTCAGGGTCCATTCAGCTTTCACTGTGTCATGAATGGCTTTGCAGATCGCTCTTAAATTCACGCCTGAGCACTCTATCTCAAACATACAAACACTGTCAATGTGGCCACCCTCCCTGGTTTGACTTTTACCACCATGCAGAGTAAAGAAAACTTCCCGCCAGCCTTTCATGCCCGGCTCCATTTCTCATTTTCCCTCATTCTTTTATTCACCCCTTTTCTTTCTTGCTCAGTCTTATTCTTCCGCACTCTCTTTCGCTGTCATTCTTTTGCTCACGACCCTATTTTCAGCTGCCCTGGCTGGCTGCCGTTTTGTGGCGGCTCCCAAGTGGGGGCCCTTTTGTTGAAACAGCTTTTGGTGGAATTAAAAAGGGTGCCAGTACATCCCCCCCCTCCTCCCCTGTGTTCCTCCCTTCTCCCTCCTCTCTCCGTCCACTCTGCTGCTCTGAGTTCATCTAGGCCTCATTGTTTAGAAAAGAGAGGGGGGTAAGAGGGAGAGAGGGGGGAAATTCAAAAGTGTGAAAATGTTTAGACAACCAACCCTGCTATGTCTCCTGGTCTGTCCTGAGCTCACCCGTTCCACAGACCACGGCCACTGGCCCCAGAATGGGGGGGGGGCATGAGGCTTTTTGTCCCCCTTCTTTCAGGTGTTATGGTAATAAAGTGGTAGCCATGGGTATTACGGTCATAGCCATGATGTCTAAGCCTTCTCTAACATGTTGGACCTTTTAAATCCAATCAAAATCAACCGTTGTGTAATTCAAATGAAATCAAAGTGATCTGACATCCAATAAAATCTGATTGTGACATGTGTGTGTTTGTTTGCCTAACTGCACGTCCCAACTGCTGTCTTTGCTGGCTTACTGTATGTTACGTAGGTACCAGGCTAGGCTAGCTAGCTAACAAAGTGAATGAACCATCAGCTAAGCCCACAGTGTCCTTGGTTGATAGGTTATTCTCAGAGTGAAACACACAGGGATACAGGGTCTGTATCAACAGGAGCCAGGATGCTCCCTTGAGTCAAACATGTTTAGTCACTCATTGGCAGCCCACTGCGCTAAAAAAAGCTGCTACCATTTTGATCTGTAAGTACCCTGATGAGAAGAGGGAATGCATTTCTTACCATATTTTAGATGCACAAAAACGGTCGGCTAGGCTGAGATTGAAAGGAAGTCGATGTGAAAAAGTTCACTAGCTTATACGTCAATCAAAGCCGGATGTCACCCCACTCATTCCTGTGCCACTGACCATAGCCAGTGGTGTCCATCCTCCCCTCCTAAACATTATACACACTAAAAACATTAGTTACCTTACTCCGAGCAGTGGAGACATGAGGTTGGCATCAGAGGAGCGGAGGCTGCGGGAAGGAATGTGGTGGCGGAGCAGCAGGTCGGTGAGGTAGGAAAATGAAAATTGCTTTTACTGTCTTGTGTGTGGGAGTGCAGGGATAGGTCAGGCTGTGATGTGACTTGGTGACATTTCCCGTCGTACCCATGTGGGCAATTAATAACCGCAGTAACATTGTTTGCTTCGCTTGTATCATTATGGAGCCTTTAGGCGGGGTTTTTATTCCTACAGAGAGAATTGAAGTTGACAGCCTTGCTCAAATTATGTGCTGCATTTACTGAAACCTGACCATGCTTGGCAGAAATTCTTTTAAAAAAGTGTGAAATGCATCAATGCTAACTATAGCAGGTTCCCAAAGACATGAGAGCAGGATGCAAGGTACTGCCAATAAAAAAGTGTTATTGGCATTGCTAATAAGATGCAGACCCTAAGTGCCAATTTTCATTTTAGGCTCTTATGGCTACTTGATTTATATACTGTTAACAATACAGCCAGGTCCATTTAGGACTACTTCATCCATCCGATTGCAACAGATTCTTTTTGAGTTCATATTTTTGTTGACAAAAATGGAGAAAATATTCAGTTTAATACAATCTAGTACCACATCATAATCAGGTACATCCTCCAGAATGGCAATTAACACTTATCTGGCACAGTCTCAACCCAGGCAAGTAGCATTTAATGCAGTGCTGTTGTATTGGATTGCATTAGACTGTAGAGGTGTTGATTTTTTTTTTTCCTGTATTTGAAAAAAACATTTTGAAGTACCATTCTGTCAAAAGGATGTCGTTTTTTTTGTTGAATTTGTGTAACAGATGAGATGAAAGCGTCATAAGAGTCATTGTCGGTGCTTTGTGTAGGCAGAGTACTCAGATGGGGCCACTTCACGCATCTACACAAACATGTTTACATGTGTTTTTCCCATTTAGCGAAATAAACCAAGGTTCAGTAGGTTTGAGGCAGCAGATTTACCTCAGTTTGAGCCTGGAAAATCCCTGCACAAGTTTATATGTATGCTATTGGCCCCACACACACACACACACACACACAAACGTCAGGTAGGAGACACTGTACGTTTTTAAACCCACTGCTAAGTATCATCAACTGCCATCGTTTCGGTGGCTTTTTGTCAGTTTGAATTGGTCATATCCTGTTCTGTTCTGGGTGATTGGTTGAATAGTGAAGGCTTTTTCATTCCTGGGGATGTACAAGTCACTGAAGGCCAATAAGATAAAAAAGTCAATTTCCTGCCCTGGTTCAAGTGCTAACACTAGAAAGGCCAGGCCATTGTCAATTGTTTTCAAATGTGCCTGGGACTATTCCCAGAACCCCTTTCTTTACAAACCTTTCGTAACAGATATTAATAATCATGCCAGGAAATAAGTTATTTATAGTATAACTTCTGTAACCCCCTCTTGTTCTGACAGCTTTTTGGCCTTCTTCTTTGACTCCCAAGAAGTATTACACTTTCTAATATTCTGCTGCAAAATGCGAACCTGCTCTACATTATGTGAAATTCAAAACACTCAATGAAACAAAGCATGGAAAGTGGAGAATCTTAATGTTTTTTTTTTTTGGAGTGAATCAAGAAACTCAACACCTCACTGTAGTAATGCAAATGAAATTGGGAAAGAATAGAGAGAGAGCATTAATTTATCTCTGCTTCCCCCGTCCATAAATAACCGCCCTGCTCTGTGTAGCCTGGAGACTGTTAGCAACAAGTTGTGGAGGTCAGCATATAGCCGGCTCACAGAGAGGGAGTTAAAACGAAACAGGCCTAAAGATTAGGATTTGTGTGCAGCTAACAGTCTGGCTCTTCTCTCACCTCCGTTAGCGTCCTTGGCTGCTTCAATATCACCGAAATTGACAGCATCGCCTCTCCATGCACATGTGTGTGTGTGTGTCGATGGCAAGCGTCTTGATCGACTGTGTTCGCTTTGACAGTGTTGTTTCTCATTTGCATAACGCAAGCTAACATCTCTCCCCCCCCTCACCCTGTTCACAAGTGACTACTGTTCACACAGCAGCACATTTCTATGCAAGTCACATGCACATTAAAAGAGAATACCGGTGTCATTTAGAGTTACAGCCCATTTACTACCGCCTCCGTCTAGTGTACGTTTCCCCCCAATCATTCAGGAATGCATGCCATATGTAATTAGATCATTTTTTGTCATTTTCAATATACAAGCTGTGGTTATTTCAAACCTGTCTTGAAACGAATGGCTGTCCTGGCAAACAAAGCAGCCAAATGTAAAAAAAGACATGGGACATGGATGTCACAATCAAGTTTGTCAGGCCGCGTGTTTTTCAGGGATTATTTCCTGTCGTGACTGACAGAAAAGAGATTTGTAAAAAAAGAACCAAAAAAAAAGAAATTGTCTACTATTATAGTAACAATGGTTCCTGTCGGCCTTCATTTAAAGGAACTGAAAGTTCAGTGAGAAGTCACTGAATGAGTGCACTGATATGAAAACTCTCCATTCTGAGAGATTTAAACAATTCACAAATAAAACAGACAAACTTTGACACAGGAAGCTATTAAATAGCTTTTGAAAATGGAGAAGAATGAATGGAAGCAAATACAGGATTGTGTTTGCAGGCACCAACATAGACAGGAAATAGAAAAGAACAACACAGGCCTATGGCACAAACCGAACTTCTTGATGTTTTAGCCCTGATTTTCTAAAAAAAAGTCTCAATCTTTCCACACTGTATTTCTGAATTTAGACAATGTTTTTAAATAAGAGGATATATAATATATAGAGGTGTAACGCTCCATGCAGTTGTACGAAGAATACGCTCTGTAACCCAAACAACTACTGTCAAAATAGTTTAATAAGAGTATAATAAGTTTAATATATAGAGTTGTACCTCAGATGTTTTGGCGGCGCACCACTCAGCTGTAGCATGGAGAGTCTGCACCACTACTACACTACCTCTGACTGATATATTATTATATATGACATCATTAGATCATTAATACTGGAGCATAAGTGTGTAAGTAGCATGTTACTGTTGTAGCTGCTGGTGGTGGAGCTAGTATTGAGCTACTTTATATACAGTTAGACTGTAAATCAGCATAAAACAGCTGTCAGCAGGTGTCCTGACTCCTTGCTATAAACAGAAAGCTTGTTTTCCTTTTCCACTGCAGGACAACTCAACAGTTTCAGTAACAGTTTCCAGTTCAGCATAACTGAACAGTTTCAGTAACAGCCTCCACTGTAATACAACTGAACAGTTTCAGTAACAGTTTTGGGCAGTGAGTTATTGTTGAATGTTCACATTTTTCAAAGTAAAAGACAAAAATATTATTTTCTACCTTTCTTTTTGTTCTTGATGTAGTGAAATTGTACCAAACCATGACCCCAAAACCGAGGTACATACCGAACCATGAATTTTGTGTACCATTACACCCCTAATAATATGTATTTACAGAAATATATTCTCTAATATAAAAAAACAGGTTAGACATTTTGTGCACATACCTCTAATGGTAACTAGCCTTACAGGGGACGTACTATTTCTGTTGTTTATATACCATTATGACGCTTGATGTCCATGTCAAACATGGTCAAAGTTCCAAAACTTGAAGTGAATGTATATAAAAATTATGCCTGCAAGACAAAAGCCAGGGTTTCAATCTGCCCTGCACGCTTGCTAAGGTTGTTTGCTTTGTCCGCTCTCATATTTCAGAGCAGATTTGGGCTTGAACATGTACTGATGTATTTGAGAAGTTTATATTTCAGGTAAAGAACAAGAAGAAGAATTCTACAGCTATTGTTTGTTTATTTGTTTGTTTGTTTGTTCACATCGGGGAGGGGGTGGTCTTAAAGAGACAGAAGCTAAAACAGCCTTTTTCAGACAGAGGCTGAACTATGGGGCTGCATAAAGTTGATGTCACCACCTGTTCTTCTACCTACTGGACAGTAGCTGATGTACACCAGGCTGGTTGTACATTACCGGACTTGGACATGAATATAAAAATGTAAGTTGCCCTGGAATAAAGCGGTGTTATGTTGCTTAGACCAGGGTTATGCCAGGCTATTCAAACCCAAGATGTCCCCAAGTGTCTACAACCTCACATGGAAATACTCCAGTCATCTAGTGACTCATTCTGTCTTCATTTACTCATAGTTTAACCACAAAGTCAGCACACATCCGAACCGTACACAGACACAGATGTACAGACAGGTTGCCCCCCCCCCCCCCCCCATCCCTCACCTCATCCCGCCGACCGCCGCTAAACCTGATTAATTGCTTTCGTATCCCTCGCTAATTCAGCTGTTGATTTAGTGATTCACCGCGACATCTGCAGCACAATGCTTTTGTCTTTTATCTCTTTCTTCTCTATCTCGACACCGCAACCACCGCTCTTCACCCCCCGAAAAACACCCCCTTCTCTTTAACTCCTGACTCTCCCGTCTCTAATCTAAAGCGAGGGGTCACCTCTTTACTCATGCGACGCGTGGAGTGGATTTTCTCTCGTGAATCCGAAATTGAGTTTTTCAGACACAAAAGGTTGATGTTCTTTTTGACATTAAACTATTCATTATGCCAGACAGATGCAGACACCTGGTCTTTTGGCAAACGGCGACGGACGTTTTCATTTGCATGATAGAAATACATAATTCTTTCTAAACGCAGGATTTTCTATTTTCTTCCTTTTTAATAGTATATCATTGTCAAATGACTTGAGATATTGCCTGGTGCTTTTCTATAGGCCCTGTGGGCTTTCTTCTCACTGCTCCGCTCATTTCATTATTTCTCCTCCCTGCTGCTTTTGATGCGAACACTTACCTGTCAGTCATCCAGAAGTATCTTTGGCTTGGTTTCCCTTTTTTTTTTTTTATATACAAGAGAATTGAGTCCAAGTCCTCCTCAGTCAGACCCAGTGAATGTGCGAAACAGATTAGCGAGGCTTCTGCTTGTAAATATCTACAGCTGAACATCTGTCATCCTTGTAACTGCTGTGTGTCATTGTCTGCACCGTGTGGTTCAGGGTAAATGTGTGGTCAGATTTCCCAAAACAAAAGACCTGTATTTATTGTGTTTTGTGTATGGTGATTAAAATGATTCACATTTCTTGGAATGAGCCTCAGTAGTGTAATTATGATTAATTTCTGAATAACAAGGAGGTCCAGCTTGCAGCATTTTACTGGAAAAAAAGTAGTACTGATCAGCATTCAGTTGGACAGAGTGTGTGTGTGTGTGTGTGTGTGTGTGTGTGTGTGTGTGTGTGTGTGTGTGTGTAGATCTGTTTCTGTCTGTCACAGTGACTCATATCCTCCCCCATCACACAGTCCATCGTGGCTTTGTCACTAACAGAGGGAGCTTGTCAGTGCACATGCACACACACACCGAACCATCTCTGTGACATCTATTCCCTTTAAGTCTCCTCTCCTCTCCTCTTCTCCTCTTCCTCTTCTCCTCTTCCTCTCCTCCTCTCCTCTCCTCTCCTCCTCTTCACACACTGAAATATTGGAAATGGATCAAAGCCAAATGGCACAGGGATTAAACAGCTCACATGTCAAAACCCCAAGGAATCATTAATGACACAAAGTTCTCTTCAGTGGCTCAAAAATTCATTTACAGATGATAACCATCATACCACCATAAATCCTGAAGAGAAAATGTTTGAAAAGATGATATTTTACAGGCTTTCCCAGTTTTAAAATGACAAGGAACGGCGTGGTTTCACTACCTCAGCGTTTCCTCCAACCTGATCGAGGACTTAATCACATTCACCGGTGCGGAAACCCTACTTCACTTTGTCAAGTCGTTATTATAGAAAAAGAACACTAACGAACTAAAGGGCTTAAACTGAAGAACAGAATCCAAAAGCAATCCTATGGTTGACAAATAATATTAAATTAGCTTGGAAACAATGAAGGAAAGTTTAGCCGGCTAACAAAGGGAGTAACTATGCTGTTATGAGCTCGTCAATTATGGCAATAATCTGCTAATCTGCTTGCCACATTGAAATTGGAATATCCATCCATCCATCCCATTTTTTAAACCGCTTATCCTGTTCAGGGCTGCGGGGGGGCTGGAGCCTATCCTAGCAAAGCACCGAGCTGCGAGAGGCAGCGCACAACCTAAAACAGGTCCCCGGGGTGCATGCTGTGTCTATCAAAGGGCTTGAAATTGGAATATAAAGTTTAAAAATGAAAAAAGCAGCAGTATTTCCAAATTGCAGGCATACAACGGTTTACCTTTTGTACTTTTTCGGTGCTGTATAAAACTCAAAACAGAGGTTAAACATGTGCCCAACTATATGTTGATTAAAGGTTTACATTGTGTTTGTCACCAAAACCAATAGTGTGTAATTTCCTTCCTCATAAAACATTAACAAAGCCAGTCTAATATTTTACATAGTGCAGTGTTTACCTCCATGTTTTCCGTCTTCTTCGCTGGCTTCGTAGTTGCCTCGTTATGTTTCTTTGCAGGTTATCTCAGTCCTGGCAGTCAGTGGCGGCGGGATGTTAATCATGTCGTCTGTGTGTGTGGATGCACAATGTAAACCAAACAGGGACCCACTTAAAAAAACATTTCTCCTTGCGCTACCAGCAGTCCTCAGGGTACCTTTTTTTTAAACAAGGGACGGCTAAATCCACAGCATTTGCATCAGTGTGCTCTTAACTTCCTCATCTTGAGTTTACATATCATTTGTCTACCAAATAACTGAATTTAAAAGTGTAAATTTTACTCAAACAGAGAAGCATTTCAATGAAATGGTGAAGAGGCTGAGCTTGTGACCCTCTGACCAATCATGAGTTTTGTTTTGGGCTGTTTGATAACTTTACTTAGTTTG
Source organism: Thunnus thynnus (assembly GCF_963924715.1). NCBI lineage: Eukaryota > Metazoa > Chordata > Actinopteri > Scombriformes > Scombridae > Thunnus > Thunnus thynnus. The sequence goes on from NC_089531.1 coordinate 7,203,935, forward strand.
CTAATTAAAACAAGTTTGTACTGCAGGAATTTGAATTGTTAAAATGTAATGTTATGTAAAGTGTGTATTACCACTGCATGTCATTTGGCCCCAAAGTTCGCAGCTAAGAATTACACTGAGCCAGCAGCTTGCCCCCCCCTCCCCCTCCCTCCCTCCCTCCCTCAGTGTTTGTGCTTACCTCAAAAAAAACTCCATTAACTAAGGAGTTAGGATTGGAAAATAGAAAATCACTTGTGCGCCCGGTCCTCTGACCTATCCCCACCCCGCCCCCCCATCCTAGAGTCTATTTCCAGGCGTTAGGTTTTTCGAAATGTGAGGATGATTTCTTAATCCTCCAGGGATGCATGTGAGGATGGAAGCTGGAAATGCTTCGACTGTTCTCGTTTCACACCGCGTGAGCGTCTTGACGGGTGGCAGCCTGGACGCCCGGTTAGCTGGTTGGATGGAGAGAAAAGGGTGCTAATGAGATGTGCGGCGTAAACTTTCATGTGTGTCTCTCTCCTCATCCCAGCATGCTGTTTCTCTTGACTCTGTGGGTGTTTAAGCTATAAGCATCTAGGTTTCTGACTGCTAATGTACAAAGTGACCGCGTCTGAACTGAAAAGTTAAAGAGGTTTTGGAATTGAATCAGGCGTTTTTTCGTATGAAAGGCGGTGTGAAGGGGAGCGTGTTAATGAGCTGGTTCGTCCACGCAGTCGTCAACACAGTCACTAAACTCTGGCCAAAGGGACGGAGGATGGAACGAGGGAAAGGAAGAGAAAAATGATGCTTAAATAAACAAAATCAACAAACGGCAGAATTGATTGATGACACCAGTAGTCTAATGAATCTCCAGATGTCTCTCCAAATGTCTTCTTTCACACCACCTCAAACAAAAACGCCATCATCTCATTTTACCTTTCATGCTGTTTTAAGGTTCATGTGAAGTTCATACTGTATACAGTACATACATAATGTCTTACAACCAATCAAAATTAACAACACTGGTGTTTTGATATCATATGAGACAGTTTAACCCCATTGAAGTCAATGTGTGGATTGCAAATATTCTTAGTGGACTGAGGCCCAATCAAGTAATGACTTTAAAGGAACATACTGGTGGTTTTGTATGTTTTATGGACTTTTTAAAGTTTTTTTTAATCGATTTTCTATCTTCCAGAGAGCCGTTAATTTCTTTTAATTTTGGCACAGTATAAAAAAATCAATGTGCAGAAGCTTGAAACTGGCCAGAGATAACTGTGGCACCACATTCAACATTATTTTTGTACCAGTCACCCGCTTGGAATTATTTCCCTTGTTTCTGAGATTTGAGATTTCGCTGCAACTTTTCTATCGCAGGACGCTAAAAAAACATCTAAACTATCATTTTCACAGCATCTTGTTTGTTTGTTTATCTGGATTAGATTTTTGGGACAGCTTTTGAATCCAGTGCTTTCTGCAGCCAACTCAAAGAATTTGGAGGTTAATTATCTCCTGCAAGTTTCAAGTCTGAAATCATTTTTTACTAAACCAACATGAATGGAAAGTAAATGACTCCTTTATAAGATGGAAAACCACAAAATACCTTCACATAACATAAGGTACAACATGCTTAACCACAGGTATTGTTCTTTTTAGAATCTTCAGTTATTGTTTGTATAGTTGGCGGTCCTGGCACAGTTCCCATCAGGTTCCATGAGAGATGTGGTTTACATAGGATTGTGTACCGTGGCTCCAGTCCTGGATTCTGCTGCAGAATTGTAGCAGTCAGATTGTCTTTGTGTCCTTCCAGGTAGATTTAGCTATCTATCTATCTATCTATCTATCTATCTATAGGAACTAGTTCTTCTTACCTGAGTCTTAAAAAGTAACTGCAACTATGAACATAAACTGTGATTCATTTGCAGTCATGGAAGAACATTTTAGAGACTCGCCATGTAGTCATGAACTAACTACTATCACCATGAATTTTTATTCTGAATTTTTTTTTTTTCTGAAAATTAAAATGCATTGGCTTTGAACTTTCCAGTTGATCCCACAGTGCGGTTGAACTGGATTGCGCAGAAGGCAATCACAGCACAGCTTATCATTGCTCCATTACAACTCAGTCGGTTTGAAATGATAGTGAGCATTATGTAATTGCTTGTTAGAACTAAATAAGCGATGGGCATGATGGGTTAAATGCCAATTAGCACAGTATGTGTGTGTGTGTGTGTGGGTCTGGATGCAGCCCCGGCGGCGCATCCAGACGATGGAGAACTATTTGCTAACCTGAAACAGTTCAGGGCTCTGGGTTCACTCTTTGTTTGATTTGACAGGTCTGGCTGAGCCGTCATCCTGCTGCTGCTATCCCTACTTCTTCTTTTTTCTTTCTATTTCACCGGGATGCTGAGGTTAGTGCGCTCTGACAACTCTCAAACTCTCTGTTGAGTGTCAGTGCTTTGGCCCCTTTTCTTCCTGAAATGATGAAAAGGAGTGAGGACAGGGAGGGGGATTTTGAACGTGTCGAAGAGAGGACTGCGAGGGTCCTAACCTTCTTCTTCTCCACCCTGTGCTCTCCTCTTCTCCTTATTCTCGCTCTTCTTCTTCTTCGCTTTTGCGCTCATGTTTTATTCCCAGACCGTGACCGCCGGAGCGCTTAGAGTGACTGATGGAAGACGGTCATACATGTGGATTTTCCTACACACACACACACACATGCTCGCACACATTCAAGTGCACACTTCCCTGTGCTGCCCCCCCCACACTCTGATTTCTAACTCCACTCGCATGAAGTAATTGCTACACACACACATGCACACACACACACACAGTCACTCTCAGCCTGGTGGAACCACTCAATGGCGGCCCCCCTGACAGCTATCCAGTCACTGTCTCTTCTTGCAGAAAACAGATAAAAGCTGTTTCTTAAAGTCTTTTCCCATGTCATCTCTCTCTCAGCTCCTGTCTTTTTTCTCCCTCCCTCTCTCTCTCTCTGCTGGCAGTGAGGTGTGGGCGTCGGCAGGATGTATGTGTCTCAGTGTCAGTGTGAATGTGTGTATGTCACTATACGTGTTTGCATGCGTGCGGGGGATCATCACTTCGCGTTTGTGCAGACGTGTGTATAATAGAGTGAGACGGAGCGACGTAGACGACTACTGACTGAACTATTGTCTGTGTGCTTGCTGAAGTCGTGAGCTGCAGTAGTAAGCCAAAATAGCTGGATGCACGATTATTGTCCACACAAATATACACTAGAACTATTTCTAATACTGGTACTGATATGATAACCCCATTTTTCCACAAGAAGCTTTCACCTAACCAAAAAAACAAGCACCAATCAGAACATTTGAATCAAAATATGAGAGCTGTGGGGCTGTTTGCTAATGTCAAATCAAATCTGATCAAAACACACCCACACAATCCCTATAAAGCATTTAGTCAGTTATGAGTTCATAAAGTATAATAACTAAGGATGCATTTCTAACTATAACTGTGTTTGTCTTAGACAATGTGTTTCCTTACACAGTATTCAAGATTTTCATGGGTTTTAACACAAGCGGCTGTACAAGAACGTCGTCTCACTAAAGCTTGGTCTAAAAATTGCAAAGTGACAAATTAAATCACTAAATATCTCATCGGTGAAAAAGCAAACAAGACGAAAAAACTGAACTCTTGTGGTGCGTGAGAACGTCTGGCGCTCGGTGCTAGTGGAACATTTTGTTTGACACTTAAGGTGTTAAGATTTAAAACCTCAAACACACACACACACACACACACAAGTATCATGGGTTGTGGCTACCGGTTGGTAAAGTGAGAACTGTGATGTCTCTATGGCCCTTTCCTGTCTCTCTCTTTTTTTCTGCTGTATATCGTCCATTAAACTGCAAAAACACAGCCACAGCTGACTTGTTGTCGGGCAAATAGTGGGGTGCATGATGTCATAGAGTCCTCCTCCTCTTCCTCCTCTTTGTCTCAGGCAGCTTGACGGCTGGTTATTAGATTAGCACAACTACCACCATCGGAAAAGATGATTGTGGCACAGATGTGGCAGCCTCTCTCCCCACCTCTGGTATCATCTGCTTTAGTTTAACACACCCGACGAGGAAGGGTATCATTTTCTAATATACAGTCACAGATGGATTAATTATGAGCTTTAATCAGTCTGTTATCACCCGACATAATACAGACAAGTGAGGACGCGCTGCTGTCCAGATTTCACACACACACACACATAAGTGATAGCTGCTCACATTTGTCACCACAGATTGCTAATTAAGTGAGATGAAATTGTACATGTCAGCTTTTCTAATTTTTGGCAACAAAAATCGCGTGACCTCCGGGAGACTGCTCTGCCAATCATGATACAAACTGGACTGGCATGGCAAAATTGTATTGATCAAAAATGATTTAAGCTCCATCTGTTTCATGCGACACACACGCACACGCACACACACACACACGCACACACACGCGCAGAGGCAGAGGAGAAGGAGCCACAGTTTGCCCGGGAGCGACACTAAACAGGTCGGAGGAAATGAAAAAGAGGTAACGCTGGGAATGGAATTTGCATTCAGAATTAATTAGCGCGGTGCCATATTTGGAACAAGGCGGGACAAAGAGGAAGAGTTTAACAAGAATGGGACAGACAGCGGGCTGGTAGTTAATCCAATAAATGATTGTATGTTATTAAAAAAAAAAAAAAAAAAAAAAAAAAAAAGCTCACACCAGCAGTGAGATTAAAGTCAGAGCCGCCAACGAGTCAGTTTTGATTAATGAGAGGCGTTATTAATCAAGTCTGTCTCTGCGAAACATACACAGGAACAGATGTGAACACTTGGACAGACAAGTGTATATACATGCCACACACACACACACACACACACACAAGCACAAATTCACTACCTGGCTTGTGTTTTACTTTAAATACAGAGAAGATTCCCCTGTATGTTTATGCATGAGTGTAATATCTATGACTGTTGTTTCCTGTGGTGTGTGTGTATGTGTGTGTGTGTGTGTGTGTGTGTGTGTGAAAGTGGGTCATCTCTGGCTCTGTCGACGGGAGGTAATCTGCTCGCCACCTGAGATTTGAAATGTTTCCTGGTTGGCTTTACATTAATATTTTATATTTACAGTAGCTTTACTTTTTGCATGTTTTTCTTCTCTCATAGTAGGTGTGGTGTTGTGGATGAGTCGGTGTGAATGTGACGGCTTCACTTTTGTGTTTTTCTCTGCAGTTTGATTGAAAAGCTCTGAATAAAAAATATATATATATATATATATATATATATATATATATAACCTCTCAACTAAGTCGCTCCACGCCTCATTGTGTTATGTTTTTTTGTTTGATTGTTTGTGCATCTCTGTCCTTGATTTCACTGCGTGTGCTCATTTGCTCATTTTATTCTCTTTCCCGTCCTTGATTTTTTTTTTTTACCACGGCTTTCTGTGTCTTTCTGTCCGGTCTCAGACACTGCAGAGGCTTATTTGTGTGTGTGTGTTTTTTGTGTGTGTGTGTGTGTGTGTGTGTGTGTGTGTGTTGTTTGTCTGCCAACTGCAGTGTTCTGATCTCAGATCAATGCAGGTTACCACAGTAGCTGCGTTCACACATTCCATCACCATATACGGGCAGCAGAGCACGACGCAAATTACTGTCAGGCCGCAGGCTTGTTTAGTGTAATCACCCCTCTCCGTCATTCCTCTCCTTGTAAACTCTTCCCTGCTCTCCTCTCCGACTCGCCCTCTGCTCTCCTCTCCTTGTCGTTTTGTCATTTCAATTCCTCTTTTTTTTTCCTTGCTCTTTTTTCCCCTCATTTTATATGCCATTTGTTATTTCTGTCCTCCTCCTCCTCATATCACTTCTCTCTTTTTCTCCCTCACCTTAGCTCCTCATCATCGTCCTCCTTCACTCAATATGCCATTCTTCTTCTCTCCTCTTCTTCTTCTCTTCTCTTCTCTCCCACTTGGCATGCATCTCTTCTCTCCCCTTCCTCTTTGTTATTCTTCTCCTTTCCTCTCACCTTTTCTCCTCATCATCGCCCTCCTCTCCTTTTATTTGCCATTCATGTGCTCTTCTCTCCTCTTCCTGATATTCTCCTCCCCTCTTCGCCAATCACTCTCTTTCTTCTTCCTCCTCCTGTCATCCCACTTCTCCTCACTCGCACTGACATTCATGTCCTTCCCCTTCCTGTCCGACTCCGCTTCCTCCTCCTTCTGTTCAATCAATTCATCATATCGGCTTTCCTTACCGCTCTCACTCGAACTTTACACATCCATCCTCCCCTCTGAGTCCTTTGATACACTTGTCTTTGCTCTAAAATCTCCCACAACAAATAAGTCAAGGCTGCCAACATAAAGCCAATCCCTGGCCTCATGTTACCTTAAATAAAAATGATTCCAATTAGTTCCATGCAGGGAGGTATCAGGAGAGGAAAACGTTGGATCGGGAGCATCCCTCGTAATATGATGCACTGACTACTGAACTATTTAGAGTGGATGTTGGGATGCTGAACACCTGTCAGTGGAATATCAGCTAAGGAGTGAAAGGCTGATTCGATGTGATACTAAAGGATCACACACGGAGTACTAGACTTTCCAAGGACGAAATACAGCTCCGTCGGCCGCCGCGGGTTGAAAGGTATACGTCTCTTGAACTTCTGATCACAGCCGACATCACAGCTGGGTCCGGTCAGGTGTCTTCTGTTGTACTTGCGACCGCACACACCTGTGATGTTGCGTCGTGCTATCTCGCCACGCCGCAGCTGCAGAGGTTGCGGGAAAAAGGCGTCGTACGCTTTCATCCTGTCGTTGGCGTGGCGAGCAGGTTTATTAGACCGGGTGCAGTTACTTTTTAAACGTCTGTGAAGGCTGTATATGTTGAATATTATACTGGATGTATGTTTACTAGTATGAGGTCACAAATAAAGAGTTTTCCGGGAAGTTGTTACATGCAGGGTCATTGCTAACGCCTTAAGATCTCCTCCTGACAAGATTTTAGGATGTAAAAATATTCTTTTTTCCACAGAAATGTTCAGTTACCTTGTTAAAAAAATCCTAAAAATAATGATAAGCACTCCCTTCTCCCATAAATCCAGAAATCTATGAATATGCAAATATGTTTCATTTCAAGAGTTTCACTGCTGGATACGAGATGTCTCTTCAGTCCAGTACTCGGTTTTGTGCATCGGAGACTTCAATTTTCCACATCAGACTTATGTAAGTTGTTCACTGGCCCTTGAATGGCTCCAGACTAGTTGTGATAGCACAAATCACACTCAAAGGTACAGACCTTGAACTCAGATATAAGGTGAGTTCAGAGAAACTTTTGCTCTTTCTGCAGATAAATGTTAAAAAACAGCCTTCTGGTGTCAAACTCTGCAGATTTGAAGCTCAAACATCCAACTGAAGGACGGGAAACACATTTTTGACCGAAGTGGGGTTTTAATATATAAAACTCCTCATATCTCTTCATTTCTTTTCAGATTGTGAATCGTTTTCTTGTTTTTAATTTACCAACATGGATTAAACGTCCACCTGTTTAGACACATAGAGACACACACACACTTGTTACTCTGCAGGGGTTTGGACGCCATTGATCGGTGGCGTTGTTGATATTCAACACCACACCAGCAGCCTCGATATAGTCGCTGTAGCTTATTGGCGGGGAGGTGGGGGGATGGGGGGGATGGCAGGCTGGCTGCGAAACATGGCGAGAATGACCCAGGCCGAAAGAAGTTAGAGGAAAAATGAGAGCGATATAAATGGAGGGAGAATGTTTCTCCTGCTCTGCTGCTAGAAAGGCTTAGTAGGAATGATTACCGGTGAAAGCCAAATTGGCAATCTGCCCTTTCTTGTCTTTCTGTTGATCCGGTTTTCATACTCAGTCCTCTTTTCTCCTGTCGCTTCTCTCTCTCTCTCCTCCATTGTCTCAATCTACCTCTCTCCATCACTCTGCCTCTCTGTTTCACCTCCTCTCTTTTACTCTGTCTTTATCTCTTCATCCTCTTTTCCTCTTTCACTTTCTATTCTGTCGCTCTCTTCCTCTGGTTGGCCTCTCGCCACTCTTTTTGCTCTTTTAGTTCTTATTTCCTCGTTCCCCCTCAGAATATGTCCACACTAGGCCGAATACACATCGAACACGTCTTCGTCTCCTCTTACTTTTCAGGTTTTCAGAGTAGAGAAATCAGGAAGTGTTGGTTGGCGTTGGCGTTGTGTTTTTCGTGTGAACACGGAGATGTGATGATGTAAGCTCTGTCAGGGGCGACTTTCTGTTGCCACTCATTTTAAATGACAGCATAGCTAATCACACATCACCACACACACACCTGTATTTATGTGTAATCAGTCAGACGAGTTTGTAACTGTAAAAATTTTGATTTGATTGCTGTCTCAGTGCACAGCAGTGCGGGAGTTACTGTTCGCCAGCTTAACTGGTACTGTAGCAGTTATGAGCCACGCTGAAGATGCAAAAACAGAAAAATATTTAATGTTAGTTCCTTAATTGATTAGTTGATTGACAGAGAATTAATTTGATTAATTGTTTAAGTAATTTACAAGCAAAAATGGCATATAGGTGATGGTTCAAGGCTCTAAAATGTGAAAATTTGCTGTTTTTCTTATTCTTATTCCATTGTAAATGTAATATTTTTGGGTTTCAGAGACAACAGCACATTTAATGACCTCACCTTGCTCTCTTGCATATTGTGATGAGCATTTTTCATTGTTCTCTGATGATTTATAGACCAAACAATTAATCAATCAATTGAGAAATTAATCTGCATATTAATCGAAAATCAATCGTCAGTTCAAAGGGGGTATTCCAGTGATTTAGTGTTGAGACTCACAAGAGACGGATAAAAATAACCCAATGAGCTGAAATGAGGCAGCAGTGTGAACTCAAAAACACCCCCCCCTCTCCCCCCGCCCCTGGCCCCCCAGCCTGTTAAGTGCCCACAAACCCCCACACCTCCAGTTCGTAACACATGCTTTCTGTTAAAAATTTCAAGTCTCGAGGGAAGATATAATCCCGATGACATCATCAGCCTTTTTTCCTCTCTTGCTCTCTTGCTCTCTTTCCTTTCTCCCTGTTTCATTTCCTCTCTTTCACTCTCTCTCTCTCGCCGTCCCTCTCACACTTCAACCTCTCCCTGAGACTAATCCTTCGCCACGCTCTGGATCCCTCTCTTTTCTCTCTTCCATCTTTACCCCTGCTCTCTATTTTGTATCCTGTTTTCTTTTCATCGTTTCTCTGTGAACTCAGCCCCGTCTCCAGCTGACCTTACTCCTCCTGCGGCGCAGGGCGGGTTGGGTCATGTCTATTTCGGCGGTTGTCTGTAGCTGAGACCTTTCACTGTTTACCTCACACCTGTCTCTCTTCATTCCATTTTCTCCTTCTACTTATGTGTCTGATGCGGTTGCTGGTCTCTCACTGCTGATTTTTGTTACAGACGTCCTCCCCTCCCCTCCTCTTTCTCTCTCTCTCTCTTTCTCCTTTAGCTTGACACTCATACATCTCTTGGTTCTGGTTAATCTCCAGTCTTGCTCTCTCTGAGTGATCAGATTGTAATATCAAGACTGTTTCTAAAAAGATCTAAGGCTCTAGTATCGAAAGGTTTTAAAGTTGGTGCGGCTCTTTTGCATCATTAGGGGAAAAGGTTGCATTCAAGGTCGATGTGTAAATTTTTAGACGGCATGACATGGTCCTCACTTCTTTTTTTGGCTGAAGATGTCAGGTTTTCACTTTCCCACATTATATAACTCATCTCTGTCTGCCCTTGTGGATACCTAAAAATGGAATAATGCATGAAGGAAAATTACAGATTATTTCTCAGTACCTGAAGAAGCCTCAGACACTGTAGCTGCTTCCCTGTTGTATCTCCTGGTAGAGTGATGCTGGCTCATCGGTCCTTACTTTCCACATACAACAACCCTATAGTGACGAATCCTGTGGTGCAGGATTAGGACGATACGCTGAATGTGTGATTCTTTTTCGTCCGTGTAATCAAACACGGTTGAATTTGTACTTCTAACGGTCTATTCTCAGCTGTCCTTCCTTTTCAGGCTCTTTTTAATCGTCTGTTTAATTTCTGAGTAGTCCATTTATTGTTTAGTCAGTAAAACGTCCTCGAGACCAAGGTGAGGTCTTCAAAGCGATTGTTATGGCTCGACGGTCCGCGACCAAAAGATACTCAATTCACAGTGATATAAAACAGAGAGAAGCGGAAATGTTTGGCATTTTTCTTAATAAACGGTTTCAGAGCTGTCATGGTGCGAGTTCAGAAAGCAGTTCACGGGTTTTGTTGATTAGAAGCATTTTTAATTTAGTTCTGAGTAGCTTTAAAAAGGATCAAATTTAGGTTTGGGGGGGGGGGGGGGTCAAGTTGGATGAATGTTTGCACTGCTAATTTTCAACATTTGTCCTGAGTTTGGCTTTACAGCTTTACATTGTTCTGTGTGTGTGTCTTTGGAAGTAGTTAAGATGGTTTTCAGTCACATTTTCTTGTATTTTGATGTGCAAAATGTGACGTGATGTGTTTCATTAGAGAACATCACAAACCAAAGCTTCCCCTATCACTTATTTTACCTTCTCTTCCGCCTCTCTCCTTCTCACTTATCATCTCTCGGTCTGAACTCTCTCCCTCTCCCTCTCCGTTAGCTTGATTAAGTTCCCGTTCTCTCGCTCTCATTTCTCCTGAAGTCTCTCTGATTTCATCTCTGTTCCTCGCTCACCGTCTCCTGCTTTGCTTTGTAAGTCTGCTCCTCTATCAGCTTCTCTTTTATTCTCCTCAGTCATCGAGCCGCGACTTCACACACACACGAACCCGCTCAACCGCACGTACGTACGCACACACACACACAGACAAAGAAATAGTCGGGTTAAAAAAAAAAAGAAAAACTCAGAAATGAACTGTCACATTTTTGCCACACGTGCACACAAAGTGGGAAACGTAAACATAACTGCAGTGAGAAAGCGGAAACATAACCAAACACAGAAAAACAGACACCCAATAACATTTGCACACAGATAGACACGCACAGAGGAGAATAGCTTGACAATCTGTTTCCTCGCCTCATTTTCTCTCTCTCTCTCTCTCTCTCTCGCTCTCTTTCTTGCTCGCTCACTCAATTTGGTTCGATTTACCATCCTGTCAGCCCCGCTGATGCCCTCATTTCAGGCCGGCTATGTAAATATTATTGTTGAATCTGAGATGAGATGCCGTTCCCTGGCGAATCTCTTGCTGCCGTTTCTCCCGCCGATCTGTCATACAGGCTGACGTATAATCTATCACACTGACGAGGTATACCCCCCCCCCCCCCTCCTCTCCTCCTCCTCCTCCTCATCTGGGTGCCAGCCGGGTGGGAGCAGACATGTCAGCACCCAGCTGAAGGCACCTGTAGGTTCTCCCACTTCTAATTTTGGATTTTTGCATTCTCTCTCTCCTTCCTTTCCTTTTATTTTTTCCCACCCTGAGGGCATCCCTCAATCTGTGATGTTTCTGTTTCTCTGTACATGATGTTTCAGCAAACTGTGAATGCACACCGCTGTGTGTGTGTGTGTGTGTGTGTGTGTGTGTGTGTGTGTGTGTGTTTCTCAGTTGTGCAAAACTTGATGTCAGTTGTGAGCATGTGAATTTCTTTAGTGCTGTATCTTGGTGCTGTTTTTAGATGAGTTGTGCATATACACAGGTGCCTGAAATCCCCATGTGTGTCTCTGTGAGGTAAAGATCAGTAATATAGTGGATGTTTATTGAGTGTGTAACCCGTCAGACATGTTATTTGTGTGTGAACATACATTTAGTGATTGAATTGTCGAGAAGGCTCATCAGCTTTAAAAGCATTGGCAGGTGGATTTGTTACCTTTGGACAGAGCCAGGCTAGCTGTTCCCCCTCGTTGTCAGTCTTTATGCTAAGCTAAGCTAATTGGCTGCTGGCTGTAAAGCAGATTCCCCAAAATGTTCTGGATTTTATTTCCTATATCCAAAAGACATTTTCTTTTCTTTCTTTTTTTCTTATTTCTAATTCTTAGATGATACTGATCATAGATTTGATGCTTACTTCCATCACCACGATGCTACTGGTAATGGAAAGTAAAGGGTGAAATGGGGAGAAGGTTGTTCCACCAAAGTCACTCACAGTAACAGCAAACTGCAGAACATCTGTGCTGGAAATGCTGTTTTTAAAATCAGATTTTATTCACATCTTTCATCAAATTTACACATATTTATAAAAAAAACACATATATGTTAACAAAACCTGTGAGTAATAGCTCTGATCTATTAGAGCACATACTGTACATTAACATGCAGTGTATTCACTCGCTCCCATGCTGGCATCTGTATGTGTGTAACTGCATGCCAATATATCCCTGTGTGTGTGTGTGTGTGTGTGTGTGATGCGTGATGCGTTTGCCATTAAGAGAGAGGAGTACATTAAGATAATGTATCTCCCCTGACCTCCTCTCTCTCTCTCTGTAGTTCAGTTCTGGCTGTGATCAATAACCTGCTGAGTGTGTGTGTATGTGTGTGTATGTGTGTATGTGTGTGTGTGCTCGTGTGTCAATAACTCGGTTACAAGCCGTTACGCGTGTCCCTGCTCACCAGGTTTGTTGTCATGCTAATCACAAACATGTTTCGTAGACGAGCAGAACCTCCCATTTGTTTTAATCAGGCTCGTCTGTTAAGCAAGCGCCTGTTTTTGTTTGTTTTCTTAGTTTTTCAATCAGGAGACTTCACCCCAGGACACGCACACGTTCGTTAGTGGTGAAAATTTGAAATAAAGGACCACGTTTTCTTCCCCTCTATCTATATCTGTATCTATATGCCTTGTGTGTGTGTGTGTGTGTGTTCTTCCTGTCTGCTATCAATCAGGGCCAACGCAGCGTGTACTAATTACAGTGTTGTATGATGATTTATGAAGAAAACAGCAGCAGCTTAGTCACCAACCCCTGCTGCTGCCATCGCCGAGCCTTCGGTACACACCGTCAAACACCACGTATGTATTTGTGTGTTTGTGTGTGTGTTCCTCATTAGCAGATAAGGAGTTTTTCACCCCAATGATTAGATTCGCCACTATACATGGAACAAAGAGACTACAAGAGATGGTACAGAATGAAAACGGTATTCTTTTGAATCGTCGGTTGGCAAAATAAAGCGTGTGTTTGCGGTTTGTTTCATCTGTACAAACACTGAACGGATAACGAGCAGTTTTCATTATCAAGAGGCGAATTCTAAGTCAAAGGAGAGACTGAGACACTTGATCCCAGTTAACAGCAAATTTCTCTATTTCATTTGTTTTTATTTTAGCGTAGTGTCTAATTAACAAAACGAGATAATAACTGTTATTTTTTAGGCTGAAACATTAACCGTATCTTTTATAATTCTCAGGTATCGCTGTTCATTTTCTCACTTCCTCACAAAATTACACGCACACACACCAAATCTGCTTTTTTGACAAAGTAGATACATTGTCATTTAGCTTTTCTTTAGCACACGTTTGTAAAAATACAAGTTTTCTGGTGATTGGTCTGTTGGTGAACTCACTAATGTTGATTGATAGTAGGACATCAGGATTACCTGAAGTGAGCAAGTAAGCTCGGAGCAGCTTTAAAGCTTAACTGTATATGTGATTTAAATGTATGTGACCATCTGGGTCTCTATTGTATTGGAGATTGGCAAAGTTTACATTAGAGCTGCAACAATTAGTCGATTAATTGACGAGTTGATCAACAGGAAATCAATCGTCAACTATTCTGATAATCAAATAATTGTTCTAGTAATTAAAAAAAAAGCTTGACAATGATATAGCGTGAAAAATGTGCAGGTTGCAGCTTCTCAAATGTGAGGATTTGAAGATTTTCTTTGTCATACATGATGGTAAACTGAATATCTTTAGATTTTTGACTGTTGATTTAACAAATCAAGACATTTGAAGACGTCATTAATGTCTGTACAGAATTTATAACAGCCCTATTTTATGTCATTATATATTATTTTATATCATTGCAGCCATAGTTTACATTAAATATGATGCAGAAATAAGAATGTTCTCTGTTCTGAGAGAGAGCGAGGAGGGTGGTAGGTGGTGGTAGGTTGTTAAGAGCTGAAACTCGCTGCGCGGTGGATGGATGTGTGGTAACAGATCCAAATGTAAAGCCAATTACATCTCTTGTAACGTTGCTCATCGTTAACTTTGCACTTTAGAAAAAGGCTCGGCGAGTTAAATCAGTACAGTTAAGTGTCATTTTGAGACTCCATTCTCTGAAAGGTCAGTCTTATTATTTTTACATCAGCAAACGATCTAGCAGGGTGATTTTTTATCACTTAACTGTTCACTTTAACTTAATGGACCAATGTAAAAAAAAAAAAGAAAAACTTGTATGATGATGTATTCAGTTTCTGTGGGTCGAATGCATCCACAGGCTCATACATACATCACACGCTAGCATGCTGCACAAGAAAAAGACCCGCCATTGTTCTTCTTCATGTCGGCTTAAGAAGAAGACCAAAGTCCAAAGAAACAGAATCAGTGATCAAAAACAGAAAAACTCGCTCCGAGAAACGGGAAGTTTTACTTACTTCTGAAGTTATGCCGATGTTCCGCAGCGTCGCGTGTCACTCCTTCAACGCCGCGGGAGCCAACTTTTGAGCTGCAATAATAAGCTTGTCTGTACGGTTACACATTCATAGTTGCTGATTCTGTTTCATCACAGTTGTCCGTAGTCAGCACTACTGAAACACATCAAAGTTATTTAATCTTCTACCGACTCTTCTGAGTTAATTCCAGTGCTATAGGAGTTCAGGTCGGCATGTGTTGTAAATGAAAGTAACTTTTGTTTGTTCTATATTTAAATACCGTGCTTGTGAATCATTCAAATCTACAACAAGAACATGTTTGGTTTGTTCCACTGAAAGGCTTTAATCATAGATCAACCAGAGACAGAGAAAGGATGGAAGCTGTATCCAGATCAGGCTAGCAGTGTTGGCTCTTTGTTAGCATTTAGCCGTTATCCATTCAGAGAAGAGTGACCACTTAATGGGCACATTATGGTTGTTGGGCTGATTATGATGTGATTATAGTTATGACTTTGCATACAAGCACTAAGTTGGACCAAGTCTGTTTCGATCGGGGGAGTCATTCGTCTCTAGGTCTCGTCACTGCTCCTTCTTCCCGTTTAGATGATTTCAAACATGATTTTTCCCAACAGGAATCCGGACCGCGGTCGTCGCAGCTGTGAGTGGAAAATCTGAAAATGGTGAATAAATAGAAGAGCGCTGTGCTGTGTGCTGTGAGAGTCCTGTTTCATAATTCAGTTTTATCAAGGTTTCAGCATGAAGACACATCTGTCTCTCTTTAACAAGTTCACTCAAAAGCCACGTCTTTATTCACAGTTTATAGTCCTTCATTGTCCTTTTTGTCCACTGTTTTCATCAGATGTAAGCATTTTACACCCTTTCTTTGCCTTTTTTACATGCAAATTGTAGCATGAATAAGCAAGGCGAATCAAATTTGACCTGGGCCACATGAGGCTTGGTATTGTTGGGAGAATTTTAAGGTTTTGCCTGTAAACACACCTGTAATCAAAGTCTTACCTTTTGGCTTTTAGGATGTGTCTTCTGTCTGTGTTGGTGGAAATCAGTTGTGTTCTTTTGGGGTATTTAGTCTTTGTAAGGTTCATTAGTTTTCAGATCTTTACAAACTGTCCAGGAGCAGTTTTTTCACCGTTAAATAGACTTGTCCAGAGCAACACCTCCAGCACGCTATAGTGCTCTTAACAGGGTGACTGCTCCTCATTTAGAACTACTCTTCACCGTATGTGAAGCTGTGATCACTAAAACCTTTTTTTCCAGATTAGACAAACAAAGTAATGCAAATGTCAGGCATACCCAACGCTTTAACAGCAAAGACATTTAAAAAGAAAAAAAAAAAAAAGGTACAAAATAGTGACAAATGCATCAAGTTGTTAACGGTGGCAAATGGAACCTTGATGTTAGCTTTTGAGAGAAAAGAGATCATTACTGTTTCAGCGTCTCTGCAGCAGCCGGTCCTGGATTTCACAGCTCAGTGAGCAGGGTTTTGGTAATTTATAGATGAAAAGCTCTCGAGAGTCTCTCACGCCACATCCGCAGTAATACGTTTTCATTTTTAAAACGCATAACTTTTTTTAGCTACGTTTACTCCGAGAGTCCACACGACCACACGGCCTTTTCAGAACCCTCCAAAAAACTGAGACTTTTGATAAGGCCACTGACCCCGATTTAGTTTGAGACACCCAAGCACTGTGAACGAGACACTGACAGGACGAAGTGTTCAGCGACTGTCAGCCGGTGTGAGAAGCTGCTTACCTTCAAACTGAGTCCAGTTCCTGCAGCCAAACACGGAACCGTTCACTCCCCCGGTGAGATACGAACGCCGGTCACTTCATAAGTTATCCCTGCCGAATGTTAGCGAGGGCGGTGCTCGCATCCCATTAAGATGCAAAATATCAACTGGCATACACATGTCCAGTGTAAACGAACGGTCATGTGATATATGTTTTCAGTCGTGTTTGTATGGATGGAGATGATTTCTGAAGCTTTGCTTTTTGTTTTAAAGCGCTGTTTTAAAATTAAGATTAGTGTGGATGTGGCCTCAGGTAAGTTAATTTGCCCTTAAGTAAACACTTGGTTGTCTAAATTTCACATAAATCACTTTTCAACCAAATAAAACCTGGTTTTCACCCAGAATTCAACATGTTTTTTTTTTTTTTTAACCCATAATCAACAAGCCACTGCTTACTGGAAATGGTCACACGTCTTCTACTTTGACCACCAGAGCAAGTGCCGTCTCTAATATTCTTCAACATACCATTGATCTTTATACCTCAGCTTGTTACCCACGTTTCAATTAGTCTTTCTTCCTAAAACAGGTATAATTACTCATGTGCATAGCTCAGGGATGGGCAGACAATGTTCGCCCGTACGCCTGTGTGCAGCGGCTGTGTGAATATGAATGACATTAAGGGTAATATGCTGTTGACATTGTTGGTATGAAATGAACAAATTAGTTCCTGCTTAGCATTTAGACATGCCATCTGCTTTTTCTAAATAGTATCAGGCCATGCTCAATTGATTTCCATAGAGGCGAGACAGGGCCGCCGGAGCTCTAAGTGCAGCGAAGGTTGTGTGTTAAGGCAGAGATTCTCATTACTTTGAATGCAGCAGCGTGCCTATACGAGCCCAAAATATCACAATAAACCTAATTATCGAATGCTGGGAAAATGTCACACAAATGCTTGTTTGTTCATACGAGAGCATGAGCGAAATTTTAAAGCTGCCATCCTTTAAAGAGCGAATCGTAGCGGCTCTGAAGGTGCTGTGTGGTAATTAAGTGGTGAGGCTTTTAAATGGACAAATTATCATATAAAATCCATTCTGACCTTTTATTTATTCAGCAAAAGGTGATTGAACATGTGTGGTTTTCACCGACGCTGAAAACACATTTAACACCTTCACACCTGCAAGCTGCTCATACACAGTGATAGCATCATTGTAATTACTGGTATCAACTGTTCCCAGTATGAATGAATTGGAAAATCGCAGGACTTAGAACATAAAGAATTGTCACATTTGTTGGTTATAGCTCATCCAGATCCCAGTGTTGACCCAAACTTACCATATTACCCACATTTTATCAGACATTCCCCTTATTTTTGGTATTTGTATTGTAAATTATTGGAGAATTCAGGCCTCATTCAGGAAAAAAACACTCACAAGTAGACATTCATTTGTTTTGAGGGGCGTCACGAGCTAAAAATGTGTACATTGCATTACCCAGCTTCACTAGTAGTCAATGTGAAACAGGAATATCACATGATTGTCATGTAGTGTATCAGAACATAATGGACAATGCTGCTGCTCACAGCCTAAAGGTTGGAAAGGCGTGCTTGTCACCGGACATGAATGATTTATTTTAAAATGCTTAGACTATGAACAACAGTACATGTGACAGGCGTGTTATTCTACCTACTGTGGCTCTAAAACAACGGACTACTTGTGACCAGAAAGTCCTGCATCACAGCCGGAGATATGAGAAATTCACCTCTGAGATTTGTGCGGCCGCAGCGGTGAAAAATGACATTAAAAACAATCAACAGCAATTTATCTCGCCAGGAATAATGTCCCCCCTAACGTAACATTGCTGTGAACAGTCCCTATGAGCGTGATGATGTTTTGTGGATTATCCAGAGTAATAGGAGGTATTGATTCTGAAAAACATGTCAATGTTTTAAACAAAATGATATTCAGCCTGACTGTTTTGGGGTAAATGTACACAAAATCTTACTTTATTGGTAAAAAATGTTGTTGTAATTTGGCAAACTGACCCTTTAACTGGCTTCTGACGATGTATTAACAGCTATCACTAACTCCCTGCTGTCTCTGTCTCCGTTTTTCATTGTGGTTTTTTTTTTTTTTTGACGTAATATGTCAGCTGTCTATAAAGCCTGAAACACTCCCTCTGACTTGTTATGACTGGTCATCCTACAATAAAAGACAGCTGACAACTGTGGTGTAAAAAAAAAAAAAAAAAAAAAGTTCAACTGTTGTCAAGTCTGCTTGTCAGAAGTGCTTTTCCTTGCATTAAAAAGCTCCCGGCTCTTTGTCTGGCTAAAGCCGGGGGCTCGCCGTCCGCCTCGTGGCCACTCTTAATTGACTCGAATGTTTAAAAGGCACTGGCAGTTTGACAAAAGTCTGCCCTGCACACTTACCATCAAATTACCTTTTTTAGCAAAGTACTCAACCCTCTGGAGCGGGGTGAAAGGAAGCTGTATGGGCAGCTTCCAGGTCTGAATGGGATGTTTGCATTAGGTTACATTAAGAAAACTTGGACAAAAGATGCAGCTCAGGTCTTTACTGGAGTGATAAAAGATAAATAATTAAAGATACATAATTGAGACGTTGATTTACTCTTCATTTGAGCAAATCCCCCTGCCTGTTAAAACCTGGAAGAGAAGCCAAAACTCACTGTAGCTAAGAAGTACAAGGCGTGCCAGGACATAATGGACAGGTGGCGCAGCAATGCAACCCAGGCTATCAAAAACCCGCCAGACCCGTCTGACAGGTGGGCGCATATGTCATTCCTCCGCAGCGCTCCGGCTGTCGCAGGTGCGTTTGTTTTCCTGCCAGATGACTGCCCTCTGGGGCGGAGATTTAATTGTCGCCTGGAACCCGGAGTCGGCGCCAATTGAGATAGCGGATGGTCATGTGGGTCGATGAGGTCGGCGCAGAGACGCATGTGAGCGCAGAAACCTGCACATGCAACTGGTGCAAAACAGACACAAACACACACACACACACACACACAGAGAGAGAGATACGGACGCACACTCGGCGGCTGCGAGGAGGTGGCGACAGGTCACAGAAGAGCCATTCATCATGAGCTATGATGAGAGAGAGAGAGAGGAGTAATGGGGGGAAAGAAAGAAAGATGCCGCGCCGGGAAGGGACGGAACGAAAGGGAGATGGAGGTGTAGAGATAAAAATGAGAGGCAGAGGAGATGTTTGCTGAGGGAAGATAACAACGTCGGGAGGTAAAGAAAGACGTCGGACACAATAAGGTGAGGGGAACGGCAGCAGAGGGTGAAAAAGCTTTAACCAGAAATAGGCAGTGTGAGTCACTGCAAACACTGGAAGACACACACACACATACACACACACACACACACACACACACACACACACAGTCTGACAGCTAAAAAGCCTGCTTGTGTTGTCTCACTTTAGTGTGAGGGACATTTCTACACAATGCTGTCAATAGGAGAACTTAATATAGTACATAAAGAAGTTTGCACACACACACACAAACAACAGCCCCTAGTCCTGCTTGTGCGCTATTATTGGTGCTTTGTAGTGTTAGCGTAGATAAGGCCGCATCTAATAACAGGGAAATTATGATTCCTCCTAGTTTGCCACTACAACAGTTCATTGTTCAGGCCAAGGCTAGTCCTCTCGGCCAAGAAGCTGAACTACTTTTTTCTCTGTGTGTTCACTGGGGAGCAGAGAAAGAGAAAAATCACCAGATAACAGTCAGGAGAGAAAAAAAAAAAAAAGGACAGGGAGTGAGGGGAGATAAGTGTAACAACATATTTAAAATGCCTCGGTAATGAATGAAAATAAGGTAATGATGGCGATGCTTTGCCGATGGTTGTACAGTAGTCAAGGCTAAACAGCAAGATTCCCAGGAGAGCACACACACACACTCTCTCTCTTTCTCTTTCAGCGGCTTTGTGACGACAAAGAAACAAGAAAGGAATCTCTTTAGTTTTTTCTTTTTCTTTTGCTTTACATTTTGTTTTTGGGGGGGGGGGGGGGGGGATAGCTGTAGATTTCCTGACCTTTTTCCTCCAGATAGCTTATTATAAACACTGAATAGAATCTGCTTGCGTAGTAAACAGGATTTTTTCCTGCCAGTGCCACAATGAAGGACAAATATGATTATGAGTCATAACCTTAATCTTTATAGAGGAACCGGTGGCACATCAAGATACTAAGAGGGAAAAGAATCAGCCTCCAAGGCAAATGAACAATGGTTGGTATTTAACCAATCGGAGCGCTTGTAGTCATGTTTTTTTTTTCCCCTTGTCGAGATTTAATTAGTTACTCATTTGTTCGCTTCGTCACTTGCTGTTTGGTTCATGTTCTTACCTACTAAAATGAAAGAAATGCCAACAGAAATAGATTAAAAATCATTCTTAATAAAAAACTGAGGAAACACCTTTATCCTTACCTATGTTTTAGGAAAAAAATGTGTTTATTCACATGAGTGATTTTGGGCTCAGTCATTGTGTGAAATTCCCTCCTGCAGCTTTCACTGACCAAACATATTTGGTTCTTCGATTGCTGTTTGAACAATAACCACTCTACTTCGTTATCAATACTATGAAGGTCAATATTTACATGAGGTTCAGTCTTTTAAAGCCAATCTTTAATCCCCTACAGCACTTTTTTTTTTCTTCCTCCTCATAGTGAACTTAATGTGTTGCTTGGCCATTAGCTCCATATATATATATATATATATATATATATATATATATATATATATATATATATATTCACAGTTGTGATCACACAGCCTGCTGTGACATTTCGGGGAGATGATAATGAGACATGCAGTCGGCGTGCCGTCACATGTGGAAAGATGTGACCTCCGCGTCGGCTTTTCAAGAATGCAGCATGTGTCCTGACAAGAAGGTGGAATCTGGCTTTTTTAGTGAATACAGATTTTGAGTATTTGCAAAAAAATGTAGCTGTTACAACGGTAGATATGAAATGACAGTTTCTGTCATCCGAGTCCACCAACTGGTACTTGAAAAATGTTACCTGGCTGCGACTGTGGCACCTCAGGCTGCTCCACCATGGTGTTTTTCACTGTTTTAAGGAATGATAGATGAACCCATCGACCGCCGAGTAGCGTGTGTGTGTGTGTGTGTGAGGCTGTGGTGGGTGCACTATATCAAAGTGGGAGAATTTTTTCTCGGCTGCCCGTGTTGAGCTTGTGTGTCACTTGTGTGAAAAATGCCGTCAGACGCTAACACACACTTCATACCCTGTTCTTCCGCTGCCATTTTCCTGCCGCTTTATCTGCCGGCCTCACCTCGGCGGCGCCGGACGGGTACGACGTAACTCGCAGTTCATCAGTAGTGTCGGTCGCGGGCTGTGATGGAGTTCGGTTTCTCTGTCGCTATTTAGGTGAGGGATTCGGTGCGGGTGCCCTTTTAATACACTTTCAAGTGGAGCTTCATTGACATTTGGTCCTTTTGGAAGAGGATTTATGGGAGGGGGGTCTGCTGTTCAGAGTCGGTCTGGAAGATTTAAAACAGGGAGGCAACGATATAAAACAAATAGGGGTCAGGGCAGGTCAAAAATGGGTCAGGCGTGTGTGTGAAGTGGATTAAAGAGTGTGTATGTGTGTGGGCGCAGGGGTAATTTGTGTGTGACTGTGTGAGCTCGTAGGCATATGTGAAAAGGAGCTGATGTATTTTTTATGCACATTTTTTTTTGCTTAAATCGAAGGTGGAAAAAAAATTCAGCAGCTGTGACAGATAAAAAAAAAAAAAAAAGAGAGCGATAGAGAGATGGGGAGAGGAAATGGATGAGGGGCGCCACGGGTCGTGACCCGCATTCGAACCCGCAATGATATCACAGGCGGCTCGGCGTGCTGAGAGCTCAACCGGGACTCACCGATCATGCCCGTGAGTTCACTCGGAGCATGTTTGAGAATCTCTACAGCTCTGACGCACAGCGGAGGAAAACTCAGAAATAGCAGCTCAGTCAGAGCAGACCGAGAGGGGGGGAAAAGGAGTAGAAGGAGTAGAAGGATGGATGGAGAGAAGAAGCAGAATGGAAATAGCGTGGAAAAGATACACAGATATGTATCAGTGAATGTGTGCGAGTGTGGCTTTTTGTGTGTGCAGCTTGTTCGTCCCTGCCCCGGCCGGTTTATCGTGCGGCTGCACATTGCTGCCGTGCGTGGGGAGCATCGGTGCGTGTTTTTAGAGACGACAGAGGGGAGTAGTGATGGTGGGGAGGAAAGAGAGAGAGAGAGAGAGACCCTCCCCTCCTCCCTCTGAACCCCTCCATTTACCAACAGCCCACAGGCTCCACTCCTCCATTTTTATTTTCCCACAGTTGCCTCTCTCTTCCCCTCTCTCTCTCTCTCTCTTGTCTGTCTGTATGCCCGCCTGGCATGCCGTGTATTGCAGCTAGCTGTGTTTGTCATGGCTGGATGTGAGCTTGGCAGCAACGCGTGCCAGTGTTGTTTTTCTTTTTTTGGAAGCTGCAAGGGGAGGGGGGGGGGCGGAAAGGGAAGCTGGGTAGAAGAAAGACCTCAGGACACAGTGTGTACCACAATGCTCAGGCCACAGGCAACAATAGTATTACAAGTATTGGCAACACGGTATGATAGCATTAGCAGATTAGTGTTATTTCATAAACCGTGTGGCCGTTTTGGGATTTGTAATTCTTACCGTGAACATGGAAGTTTGACGCTCAGCGGGCGATTCGCTGCCAGGATTTGAGGTTTTATTTCATGTGAACGGCTGAGTGAAGGCAGCTAGGTGGAAACGTGACATTCGAGCGCTCATTGGATGTACTGTACGTCTCTCCGGACTGTGAAATTGGACGCCCGACTTGACATTCATGTGCTTTATTGGAAAGTGATGAAGCATCAAGTTTTCAGGAAACACATACAGTGGAGAAAAAAAAAGCTGTTTACCAACTTCCTCTCCTCTGTTATTCTGTTCTCACATCTCTAAATTCTCACAACATACATAGATATAGATAAAACATCTCAAAAATATACATCAGATACATCAGATTTAAGTATTAATTGAAACATCAATGTATTATTCAAGAGTAAAACTGCTAAAGCATATGCAACTAATATTAATCATGCCCTTAATGAGCTCTCTGAATGTACTCAGGCACACTAGAGTATTGAGATTTAGGATCTGGATTATACACTTGATATTCTGATACGTTTCTTACTACTTAAAAACCAAAACAAATATCATCTATCAGTTAGAGATCTCCTGTTTCTATTTGAAGCAACCCCATGAAGAGACCAAGCTTGATATGTTATTACAGTTTAGTTTAGTGCGTATAGATATTTAGGCTGCTAAACTGCATATTAGCAGCCATGTTGGCTTAAATTGGGAACAGACACAGTATAAAAGCCAATTACATACATACATTGTGATGAAGTGTCTCACAGTTTGGATTCTGATGTCTGAGATGGTTAACAATGATATCAAACATGTCTTAAGTGTGATCTGCTACTTCGAGCTGCATGACCAAGAGTAAAAAAATATGATCGGAGGAGACCGCAATCTATAAAAAATGGTTTAAAGTATGTGATAAGTCATTTCACAGTTGGTTAGTTTCCACTTTGTTCCCGACTTAAAGCAACTGACGACTCACAACTCGGCCAATAGTTGATGCAGAATGAGGGAGATTAGAAAAACCCGGCGATGATTGGTGCGGTTTGGGAACATATGTACTCTGCCCACTGGGGGAAGAAGTAGAAGAGTAATGTTGAATTTATGTGCATGTTGAGTTTGCTTTTCTCCAGGTCAGAAACTAAAGCAAACATGAAATCAATGTCCAGCTACAGGAAAGAAAACATGGTGGAAAGCAAACACTTAAAGTAATAATGTTTCTGTGAACAGTTGTCTTGGTTATTACTGCATCCTGTCAACCGTGTTGACCATGGCAACGATTACCAGAACTGAACACTTGACTCAGTCGTACATCACGAGTGTTTGACATGGACTTGACTGCAGTGAGAATTTGGTAAAATCCTGAAACAATAAAAGATAAGACTTGAAAGAATGAAGTCCTTTAATACAAACCTTGGTTTTTGTTTTTTATGTAAAAGAACATTATTAACAGCTTTGGAAGGAAAACGGAAAAAAATCATTTTGCTCATAAAGACCAGATGCCACAACATGATAAATCATTCAGTCGCCCACTATTAAATAAATCACCAACTATTTTAATAACTGATTAATCTTTCTGAGTCATTTTTTAAAGAAGAAAATGTACAAATTCTCTGATTCCAGCTTCTCAAATGTGAAATTTTCTGGTTTCTTTAGTCCTCTATGACAGTAAATTGAATATTTTTGAGTTGTGGACTGTTGGGTTAGACAAAACCAGACATTTGAGGATGTCACCTTGAGTTTTGGGAAACAGTGATCAACATTTTTCACCATTTTCAGACATTTTATGAACCAAACAAAAATGATCGATGGCAATAATTGCAGCCGTAAAACCATTTCAAATCCAAAAGTGACTATTTTGGGTGGAATCTAAGTGTAAATCTTATATTCAATACATTTGTCAGCACTTGAACGCACCATAACATTGCTAGATTTTCATTTCCTTACTAAAACTATATGTACAGTAAAGATACATAGATCTCTATAAAAGCATCCACTAAACGAGAAAAAACTCGCGGACTAGATGTGTTTAAAATCCTCAGTAAAACGGAGACGTCGCTGTTGAACGTAAAGAGACGTCTCCTCTTTTCAGATGCCGTTTCAACATGCTTTGTAGTCAGCTTACCTAAACAGGATTACACTTACCGAACGTAGATGTCATAATAAAGAGGGAGGCGAGGCGTCGAGGGGCAGACTGACAGAGGGATGGAAGCAAAGGGAGGGGGGGGGGGGGGATAACTCCGGGCATCCATCCACCGACTACATTTTCTGGCACCGCACATACTTTTTCCCCCTGAGCTTAAACACACCACGTACACACACATATACATACACTACTCCCATCACTATTTTCTCTATGATGTGTGTTTTATGTTATTATTAATACTGTAGTCCTTTGAGTTTCACTATGAATGAAAAGTGTGCCACAAATTAAATGTATTATTATTTTTATTATTATTACATATGCACTCACACAGATGATGGCATCGCCCCGGGCAACGCCTGACTGGCTTAGGCCCCCTGACTCTGTTCTTCCTCATTTTATATGCTGGTTTTCTTTTTTTTTTCCTTTCCACCTGTCACATCCGTTTTGTCTTTTCCTCCCCCTCCATCTCTATCTTACTTTCTTGTAGTCTCTGTCTACCTTTTGACCCCGTTTACCTTCCTTTTCTCCCTTTTTCATTCACCGATTCACTCTCTTAATCCACCTTATTCTGAGTCTCTCTCCTTTTTTTTTTGATTCCCCTCATTAATTTTCCCATCCCTTCTGTTTTATCTCCATGTGTCCCTTTCTTCCTTCCTCCTCCCCTTCATTCACATACTTTCTTTTCATTTTCACCCCTCCTCTCTTTCTTCCTCTACCTTATTCTCATTCTGTCCCTCACCCTCCCTCCTCCTGTCATCTCACTCATTAATTTTCTCATCTTTTTTAGTCTCTCTCCCCCCGTCTAACTTTCTCTCTCTCTCCTCTGTCTCTGTCTGTCTCGGCCTCTGCTCATGCCGGCTCACCGTTGCTGCGGTTCGTCAGTGATTTCATTAATTCATCATCGTCACCGGTGAGAGACTTAAAGAGCGGTGACTTAACATGAATCTCTCTTCCGTTTTCTCTGTCTTTTCTTTTATCTCTCGGCCTTTATGTGAAATATGACGTCTCGTGTAAGAAAAAAAACCACAAGAAATCAAGACGCCAGATATTCCTGCACAGCACTTCACCTGTCAGTCAAACTGTGGGCGGGTACCGTGGCGTCTTAATCCTCAGATTTTGTTTTGTTGTTGAAGTTTCTGTGGGCGGAGCTCTTTTCCTTTGTTCATGTCTGTGATGATCATGCCGACAAGTTTATTTATTCCAAACAAACCTGAAACGTGTCATTCCCCGGATACCTACAGACTTATGGGCGCGTACGACAACTCAAAAATGACTTTGTATATCTGAAACATCCACCTTAACCTCTCAGAAATGTCATTATATTCATAATCCGCCTCTGTTTAGGTATTGCGACGTTGCCGAGCGGATATTTTTTTCATCTCCAGGTGAAAGCATGAAATATGGCTGACATTAAAGAACAATAACAACTAGTCCGACACTGCTCAAGTTTATTTTCTGACATCCAGGAAATTGATGCGTCTAATTTGCATTTTTTTGGGAACATTTTGAAAGGTTTCTTAATATTTACTTGTCACTTGAATGGGGGGGGGAAATAGTCCTGTGTCTCTTAATACCCCTCAGATTTATTGTCTTCCCCTCCCTCTATCCATCTCTTCCTCTCTCACACCTATTTTCAGTATTTGTTTCACTCATTTATCTTCTTCTGTATCTATTGTTCTTTCTTCGCCACCTCCCTCTGTTTTCTCTGTCTGTCTGTGTGATGAAAAAGAGTAGGGAGGAAAACATTAATAGACGGAGACAATGAGCGAGAGACCACAGCGTGAGAGGAATGGGAAAAAAAAAAGAAAGGGAGAGTCAGAGAGAGCTCGTCAGAGGGTGAGGAAGAGAGGAAGGAAAAGAGAGAGAGAGAGATATGGGCTAAATTTGAGAGAGAGAGAGAAAACAAGCGGCACAAATTGGAATGAAACGCGAGGTGCGACACGTGGCTGGAGCTCTGACTCGTCCTCTGATTTTAATGCACATTTAAATAGACGTTGCCTGAGGAGGAAGGACGGGAGGAGGAGGAGGAGCAGGGGCAGGAACACTGATACATAAAGAAAGGAGAGAGGGAGGGGAGGAAAAAAAGAGAAGAAGAGGGAGGCAAGAGAAAGTTTTGGGAGTCCTAGATGGAAGTTGAGGATGAAAATCTTTGGTTGTTTGTCCAGAACGGTGGTCCCAGATCAGTCTCACACGTCCCCTGATGATGTCTGATTTAAAGCTCCGTCTTCAGCTCAATGTGACGGCTGCTATGACCCACATCTATGAAAAAAACACAGTAGCTCCGAAAAAAGCTATTCACAGTCGGGAGGTTGTTTCGCCGACTGCTGATTCCAAGATCAAGAACTCATAAATAAACTTTTTAAGCCAACATGACTCCAGAACAGCTTATAATCGACCTTGTGGTGAGATTTTTCTTTTTTGTCAAGTGGAATACAATATGAGAAAGTGCTCAAAGGAGGCAGAATAAAAAGAGGAAGAACAAAAAACCTTGTGGGACATAGAAGTACCCGTAATATTTGCCGACGCTCTTTGTGCTTTGCTGCATCTTCAAAAAAACGAGACGGATGACGTGACTTGACGACACGTTTGTGCTCGAATGTTGTGTTCCGTGTGACGTGACTCAGAATTGATACTTTACAAGCTGACACGAATTGTGCCAAAGATTTTATTAGACCAATCAGGCGAAGTGTGACATGCGACGACGAACTTGCAAGTTTGCTGTTATCTCGTCGTCAAGGAGAGAGAGAGAGAGAGAGAGGATAAAAACTCATGATGCCACGATACACATCAAACAAAGAACGTTGCATTTAAGATACGCTGAGAGAACGAGGGTTGGAAAGAGGAAGAGAGAGAGAGAGAGAGGAGGGAGGGATGAGCAGATGAGCATGGTGGCTGCTTTCAGACTCACAGGAGCGATTTTCTCCCTCAATAGGAGTACTTAAAGCTCCATGGATTATTAATGACCTATCTCTGAGGAGCCACCACCTCCCCCCCTCCTCCCCTTCGTCCTCCTCTTTCTCCTCATGTCACCGTGCTCCCTTTTTCCTCTTCCTCCGCACTTAATTCTCTTCCCTCCGCTGTGTGTTTTCATCCATCTCATCTCCTCCTCTCATTGTCTCACTTTCTACTGCCGTCTCCCAAGTTCATTTTTTTGCCTTTTTACACTCCATCCCCTCATCTCAATCTCCGCTGCCTCCTGCGTTCATCTGTTTTTCACTTATTCCCCTCTTTTCAATCTCTTACTTCCCATCTCGTCCTCATCTTCTCCGACTTGAGTTCATCGCAGCCTTAGTTCATCTTTTTTTATCTTTCTCTTCATATCATCTTTTCAATACCTGCCTCCATCTCATCTTCCTGCCCGGCTCCTTATTCTCTCTCTTTCTCTTTTATCCTCCACTTCTTCTTTATACCCCCCCCCTTCACCCCTCATTTCATTGTCGCCGGACTACATTTTGGTCCTCCTTTTGTGCGTTTGTTCATCTGTCACATTCCTAATGGATTTGGAGGAAACTCTAGTTAAATAAAGTACCTTTAAGAAATCAATACGGTCGGCCTGTAAGGTTCAAGCTGCAAATCCAGGTTCAAACCAGTTGACATTTTGAAACCGAGCTTATAGTGGCATCACTCTTTATCCGCCGCCGCCTCATGGCACCATCTGCGGGTGATATGGGCGTGTCCACTGACTCTCCCCTAAAACCCCCTCCCTCCATTTTTCAACCTCTTTTTGTAATCGGAGACTTCTTTTCCTCTCAATGCTCCTCTGTTTACCTCCCTCTCTCTCTCTCTCCTTTGTGTTTGTATACAGCCGTTAAAGCGCTCTTGGAAGCCATGTTAATTAATTGTTAATGAAAACAATTTTAACCTTGATGCTGCTAAAGCACTGGTGAGCTGACACATAAGTCATAATTAGGTTGGAAGCCAGTTAGCAGAGTCTTTCGACATACTAGACCGTTACTAGGAATCCACATTGAAAGTGAGATGTTAGCGGCACATGAGCACCGTTGAAGTCGCTGTACTCAGAACCAGCTGTCTGTCTGCAGCAGAAACCGGCAGTTCACAACATATAGTGTAAAGAGCGAGGGATTTTTTTTTAAACAGTTGTCTGTGGAGATCAGATGGACGTAGCGAGGCATAGCTAATTTAGCTAAATTGGGGCAGGTATCGCAATCAAGTAACATCAAACTTATCAAAATATTGTGACAATAGTCCACCTCAGTGTGAGAGTCGGACCGGGGAGAGCAGCAGGTGAGCCAGCTGTCAATCACAGCTGTCAATCAACGCCCATGCGGCAGACATCAAAGCTACTATAAGTCTTCAAATCTTATTAACGGAGCAGTAGTTTCCAAAATGACCACCAGCACATTTATTAAAGCCTGGATTTAGAGATTGAGATGATTTTTTTAGAGTATTTCTAGAGAGAAGTTAATGCTTCTTGAATGGAAGCCAGCATTAAGAGGCCGTCGGTGGCGTTGCACTTTAAGCTACTTCTGCATTGGCTTCAGCCTAAAGCCGTGGTAGTTGCTGCTTGGGTGACGTGTGTGTGTCTCAGAGTCAAAAATGCTTTCAGTTTGGATTGGCCTTTAATGTTTGTCAAGTCCTTGTCGAGTAGATTGAACTTATGACCCCTTCTCTCTCTTTGACATTGCAGTTTGTCTGTTTTTGTGATCCTCAACAATGTTCTTTTTAACATATTATATTAGTGGTCAGTATGGCCTCCACAGAGCTGTGTCATGATGTGATCAGACTACATAATATCAACCCAAAATTGGCTGCAGGTTGTGAAAGACTGCGAGCCGTCATTGGTCAGGGGTTCAGTGAATAGTGTGACTGGACGCTCATCACCATGATCAGAGGTCGTCTCAAAGGACATAAATATTGTGTAATCTGATCATGGTATTAGTCATCTCATGTTGGTTAAAAAACCGACTGCCAGATTGTGTTCATAGCTGACTCTGGAGAGGGCCTTCTGCATTTTTCACGAGTTTGGAGGCCAGCGTAGGTTCTCCCAGAGGGGGGAGGAGAGGTGGGTATTCAGTTGGTTTCAATCTGCAACCTCACTGCTAGATGCCACTAAATCCTACACACTGGTCCTTTAAGTCAATAACATTTTAGAAAACGTGTAAAATGATTTCACAATATCTCAGAGCCCCAGGTGATGTTGTCAAATTGCTTGCTTTGTCTTACCAACAATCCAAAAGCCAATCCAAAACAGATATTCAATTTACAAGGATGTGAGTCAGAGAACAGGAAACAAAAAACCTCACAATCGAGAAGCCGGAGCCGTCAAACATTTAGCATTTTAGCTCGATGAGTTATTTAAATGTTTATTTGATTCTTTTTCTTTCAAACATCTAATTATTTCAGTCCTTCTTTTCTTCTTTGTCGTTTATTTATCTCGTCTATCAGTAAGTAAACCAGAGGACAGAGATATTAAAATGCAAAACTCTGTGAAATAACAAGTGAGTGAAAAGCATCAATTCTAGTGTCCAAAAAAGGTATTTGTCCTTGATTTACTGTGAGTACTTCTCTGTTAAACCATAATTTACTTTTTCAGTAAAGAGGTAAATTAGAGGTTGTGGTCTCTCTCTCTCTCTCTCTCTCTCTCTCTCTCTCTCTCTCTCTCTCTCTCTCTATCTCTCTCTCTCTCTCTCTCTCTCTCCCTTTCTCACGCTAGTCCAATCTACCACCGCTGCCTCTCTCTCGCTCCCAGCTTGCCCTGTCCATTTTGTCATTTTACCAACACTTTCTCTCTTTCCTCGCCTCTCTCCATCTCTCTCAGTGGCTCGGTTTGTCAGTCCATTTTGCTTGTTTTTTTTTTTCTAAGCCATCCCCTCTTTAGCAGAGATGCTCTTAAGCTCCTTGTTTTCCTCCTCCTCTCTCCCTCGCTCTCCATCTGAGCAAATTGCTTTGGATGATGCATCCAGGTTGGAGTGCCCTAGTTTCTACTCTCTCCTCTCTCTCTCTCTCTCTCTCTCTCTTGTCCTTTCTTCCTGTGCCCATCTCTGCATTTATTTATTCAGATGGGCATACAAGGAAGGAGAGTGGATGAGATAGAAAACCAGAGAGGGGTCAAGCAAGAGGAGGAGGTCCGAAAGTAAAACAAATAAGAGGATAAGGGGAGGGAAAATAGTCTTAAAAGGACTAAAAATTGAGTTTCTGTCAATATGCCTTGTCGCCTGCTGAAAGAGGATTGGTAGTTTTCATCTGTGACCAAGCAGCAGCACTGCTGAGCTCCACAAAGCAGGCCTCTGTTGTCCACTATGCAGTCAGTTATACCTCACACTGACTGTAGAAGATGTTTTATCTGTCCAATTTCTGGAATATAACCAACAGTACTGAAAGAAAAGGTAAAGGATTGGTTTGACATTTTGGAAAATACCCTTCTTCACTTTCTTACTAAAGGCTGGATGAGAAGATCAATACCACTCTCATATCTATCCATTAAATATAAAGCAATGATACAGGTAGCTTAGCCTAGCATAAAGAAAAGTAAAAGACAAAGAAAAAGGTCAAATAAATCCAGTAAGTCACTACATCCTGGCCAAGAAATAGTCCAGTTCCCAAAATGTCAAGGTATTTTTTTTTTAAGGTCATGGACTAGCACACCAGAAGTAGTTAATTTAATATGTTAAAAATAGCAGCATATAAAACTCTCAGCAGTACTTTTCTGATTAGTTTGAGGTAGTTTTCTCATTTATTTTTGCCAGAGTGAACAAAAATCACCCACTATAGAAGTACAGAGCGTGCACAGTATAGAGTAGGTTTGTCATTTCATGGTGTTGTAGACTGTTTAGGTGATGCATGACTTTTGTTGGTTGGTTGACTTTTATGGCTGCTTATATGCATTTACTGTAATGGTGCAAGATTGTCTCCCCCTCCCAAATCATAGTCATTTTAACAGTACACTTTTCTGGAATAAGATTTTTTTTAAGCAGGGGTTTCCATCTCAAATATGTTCAATGAATACTTGATAAAGCATGATTACACATTTGATTCAACATATTTTTTCTGTGTTGTGTTCATAAGTTACCTGCAGATAGAAATCAAGCAGGAGGTAAATGAGTTATACCCTATATTTGACTCATTATGCAGTAATTTATACAAATTGTTGTGATTGCTTCGGATTTGTATGAACTCAAAGATGCATCTGTCAGATACTCTGGGTCAGTGGTGGTGCAGATACTGACCTTATTAAACAGATTGTGTTTTAGCCAGATGTGACTGACACAAAGGTATATTGATGCTATTTTATAACCTTCTAGGGAAATACAGTTTAAAAAAAGTGCACAAACCTAAATTTGATCACCAGTACCGGTTCGGTTCGGTTCCGGTGAGGGATATGAATATTTAATTGGAAAAAGGAAAACAAGAGCATGAGAGTAGGTTTTGGAAATGATATTGGGAGAGAAAAAGTGGGATTGATGCATATGAATCTGCCTTTTTTATGAAATTGAGTTTCCTACAGAATTTTTATGAAGTCAGAACTTCTTGTTAGGATTCCCAGAATTGTTAAAAAAAAAAACTGTAATTATAAATCTTTCTAATCCTCTCTCCACTCTCCTTGAGATGCGATGCACTTGTCCCAGTGCTTCTCCTGTTCCTGGAAACATATCCTGTTGTCATCTTTTGTCACTGTGTCCAGAGTCTCCTTCCTGGATTTCTTCCATGGTGGTGAATCCCAATTTTAGTTTCACCAAGCTTTACGCTAACTAGTGGCAAATCCAATAATTACACCCTACTCCCGTGCAATCTGGTATTTTTGGGTCCCCCCTCGTATGTGACCTCTTTCGTCCTTCCAGAACGGTTTTGAATGCGTTTAAGGTGCAGACTTCCAGTCGAGCAGCTAGATCAGAGCAAAACCTCAGAACACAAGGAGATTGAATTATGTAGTTATCAAACTACAGAGCTTCCTGCAGCACATTAGTAGTTAGCGATGTAAAACCTTAACCTCACACAACTGTACAGTATCTGGGGCACCTGTGATTTCAGTGCATTTCATTATCCTGTGTGAGCATGTTTAATGAAACACAGAGGTTGGAGGGTAATTCATTAACGCTGCACCAGGGTTTTTATGTAAAGAAGCATTCTGCTTATCAGTCTAAATCCCAAATTGGGGCCATGACAGAGAGGAGCATCCCATTTCCACTAATTGGGGAGCTGCAGATTCAAATAGTGAAAGCATAAGACAGTGAGACAGTGTTAAAAATGGAGCCAGTTAGTTAAATAGAAAAAGAGGAAGGTTTGAAAGAATGACAGATGATGGGAGTGAGTTCATGAGATGAGAGAGAGAGAGAGAGAGTGATTTGGCAGATTGGCAGAGAGGGAGATGCTTTCTGAAGGCGATGAAGGCGAACAGTTCTGTCATGCCATTAATGATTGGAACAGTCAGCGCACTCTCAACCCCAGGACTACAAAGAGTTAAACAGATTATTGTAGGTATTAGCTATAGAGCACTATGCAAGGATTGTGTTCATTCAGCAGTGAGAGGCCACCTCAGCAGGAAAATGTTCAGGGAGAGGGAGTGAAACAAAAACCATAGAGGATAATGGAAGTCTGCTGTGTACAATTAGTGCTTTTTTTTCATAACCTGCTACTAACTGGGAGCGAAACCATTACCCGAACTTAAAATTGTGACGAACTCCAGCTGCAACCATAAGACTGCACGGCAGAGTAAAAAATTTGTAAAAAGTGTTTAAAAAAAAAAACCCCACCCACCCTGACCAATGATCTTTTTTTTTTTTTTATCTGAAAGTACAAAGCTCGCCTCTGCAGATTTTAGTTCTGTTTGAGCTACAAGAGCACTTTAAGTAGCAAATATCAGGCTCTCTGTGGAAATGAAACCAAACTTTGAGTTCTGATGGTTGCTTTCGATTCTACAACAGATGTGATGGAAAGACCCTCTGGTGTTTTGAGAGTAGTGTGCATTTCTCTCAGTCTCTTTAGATTGGAGTAGACTGCAGGGAGGAGGGTGCGGCACCGAGTCGGAGGCTGCTCTGGTTAAAGTGGATTTGTTCTTGTCAGGAAATTCAAAAGGCGTTTTAGAACTTTCAACTCAAATGCTTTTCCTTTGAGTGTGTTATTCAAATTATGTGGCAGGCCATGGCAGTAATCATTTGGCATTGTTGCATTGGCAGAGTACTCCAGCTGAGATGTAGCAAACCATTTCAGTCCCACTAATTGTCTGGGCTCCATTGCAGGGCCAACCAGAGCTTAATTATTAGCACTGAGGAGCTCTTGTGTCCGATGGACCGCTCCGCTTGCATCACCTACGAAATGTAGGTGACTGCTGTTGCTATGCAACTGTTCTTGTTTGAAGTGCAGGGCTCTTTTAGTTAAAGTTAAAATTTGTTTTAACTTCTTCCACTTAAAGCCTTAAAAAGCTTAGCTGTGAAGGCCGTCCTCATCACGTCCTTCGAAAAAAACAGGAAGGAAGGAAAATAGAGGCAGCGTTTGTAAAGAGGAGTTCCTAAACACACAGCCCGCACTCATTATCGCTCTTGTCCGCTGTAACAACATTCCTGTGGTTATTTTGTGAATCCTATTGCCAGAGAAAATGGTGGGTCAGTGGGGTGATGGTTTTAAAAAACACACATTGTGCTCCAAACACTTTGATGTGTCCTAGGCTCCAGCTAATTCCCCCCTGAACCTGCCGTGGGCTCGAGGCCATTGTATTATACAGTGTGCCCTGTACTCTGCCAGACTATGAAAGACCCCATTTCACAGGCTTTTTCCTAGTCAATCTATCATGGCCAGAGGCTTCTGCAATGTTATGTTAGTGACCTTGGGGTCCATTTGCATTGGCACGGATTAAAGGCTGCCTCCAGCGGCCTCATCACCCCATTAATATTTCAAAGCTTCACTCAAAAGTGTCCATTTGTAAAAAGTGATGTCTGATTATCTCCACCTCTCCTGATTCAGTTAACCGAGAGCGTACAACCTTGCATGTTATACCGCTACAAATATTTTTGCATGCGAGGCTCGTCTCGAAATGCTCAAATTGTTTGTGAGCTGGCTGGAGGGCTTAAAGATAACACTAAACCAGTGGCTCCAAACATTTTTTTCCCCTCAGGGCCCACAGAAACCCAGATCACAAATGATAAAATCTGCATGCCTGGCTCAGGGATTGTTTTGTTTTTCTTTCGGTTTGCTCTCCATTAAATTGAGAAAAAGTCTTTTTTTTTTTTTTTTTTTTAAATTTTGCTTCTGTTGCACACATACAAATAGAAATATAAAAAACTTCCCAGAAACTTTTCTTTCTTCATGGGGGATCTGAAGAATAGTGTTGAAATGATTAGTCGACAGAGAATAATTGACAGCAATTCTGATTAATCTTTGAAGTCGTTTATCAAGCAAAAATGTCAAACATTTGCTGAATCTACCGTCTCAAATTTGAGGATTTTCTGCTTTTCTTTATATGATTGTAAATTGAATACTGTTTGATTTTGGATTATTATTATTATTGGATTATTTTCTGGTTGTTTATTAACTACAGAACCATCAATTAATTAGACAAAATGCAAAATATAGATTATTCTGTAATGATGATGATCATTAGTCGCAGCTTTCTGAAAACTGAAAAACAATGCTTAATCTAATTTAAGCCCATATTGCCCATATCCTCTGTTGACTATCCAGTGTGTGTGTGTGTGTGTGTGTGTGTGTGTGTGTGTGTGTTAACAGAAACAGAAACACACAACTCAGTTTTATCTCAGTTACAGGTTATTATCCTTTCATGGTCATAGAGCTAAACGGGGTGAGCTCAGGCTTACTCACCGCTGAACCTTTCCTCAAATATAATTTCTGGGAATTTGTCTGCGTCCTTTCCTCTACATTGATCATTAATCCTCTCGAGTGACGTTCTGAATAAATAGCAGACACGGAAGCTTTTATTCTGCAATGATCCATGCATTTTACAGAAAGCGGGTCAGAGAGCGGGTAGGTATAAAGCTATAAACACTGACTCGAAGCTCGAGGTCTTGCTTGTTGGTATTCAAGCTCAAGAGTAAAACCTTTTAGGACTAAAAGGCGGACGCGCTTTAACCATTTCTTTGTACTTCTCTGACTTGGATGAGTACATTTTTCCATGTGCTGCTGGTTAACTAATGAATGAATAATGACTTCCTCAAAGGTGATGATTCATTCATTAAAGTTTAGCTCTGAACCTTCCTGAAAATAACCATTCATTTTCAACTTTATGTACATTTGTATCTAGATACACAGTTTATAATCTTATACAAAATGCAATACAGATACATTTGTAACCATATGATTCAATGCAGCTATGATGAAGATTCGCTATTTTTACTTTTAATAATAAAAGTGTGATTAAAATAAATCAAGTATTTACTTAAATTCAAATACTTAATAAAAATGCCCAAGAGAATGATGAAGTCTTCTACCAGAGCAGCAATAGTAAATACAAGCAGTGATATACTGGAAAAGTTTCTGGCCAGTCCCAAAGGAGGATTAATTATTTACTAAAACGCTGCTGTTCCTGAACCGGTGTCCTACTTTTTTGAGTGTAGTATTTTCAGCTGAGGACATGTCCTTTTTTTAAATACTGTAAACAGAAGTTTAGTTACAGTTTTGCCTTCAACCTGGAGGAGTTTGGGCCCAGTATGCTGTGGAAGTAGCATTAGCTGCTAACGCTAGCTTGTCCCTCTAACTTCTACTGTCAGCATAACATGTGGTCTTTTTTTAAATGTACCACTGGCATATTTTATGATACCGCTGTGTGTTCTGAAGGCTGCAAATGTTATGTAAAGCTTTCATGCAGTGGTATGGCGGTCTGATATTTCTTTTTGTGTGGGGAATTTTGTAAATGCCCTGAAGGAGGTATGTGAGCTGTGAGCTAGAGGATTGTTTGGTTAATCTTTACTCTCCTACCTGGCAAGTATCTGCCTCAAACAGTATGTGAATGATAATAAGTGCTGGATTCAAACTTGAACATGTAACGTCTTTCTCTTAAGCAGAAGATCTTAACTTTCCATCCCAGTACCCCTTCATTTTACTGCTTTCACCTCTTCAGTTAGAGCGTTTTGCAAGCGTTCGTTGGCTTTCTAAACGCCAGACATCACGCGTTTTTATCGAGACTCTTGATTTTAAATTTGCCATGACCCTCACGATACCCCTCGTGAACTTGTAAGTAAGAGTCTCTGGCTGCGGACTACAGGACAATTGTTTGGTCTGTTCGACTGAAAGAGCTCCGACATGAACAAATGTGGTCTAAATGTGTCATCTCACCACACACTGCACTCCAGTGACACCGCCGCCAATGACTCTGACACTCATTGGTGCTTCTACACACTCGCACACTAGTGACAAACGCACACAAACCGAGGCTTGTTCCTGCTGATTGTATCATCCAGCCAAGTGGAGGGTTATATCCAGACTTTATGCTTCACAGGTTCTGTTGGGGTTTCTAAACAAACTGAACTGAAGTCATGTACTGTTTGACACAAGAAAGTAGGAAGCATATTTAAATGTTTAAACTGTCCTCATTGTACCATATGCCAATGCGGTGGAGGCTTTGTGTGGCTGGGATGTATGCATTTTTAACATCGGTGGCCTCGGGACCAGTCAGACTCCTCATACTGGGTAGATATTTGTAGGTTTATTCAGAATTTAAAGGGGAATTGTGGTTTCATTTCACCCAGAAATGGTGGAAAAAACTATGGAAATAAGACCCACATCATAATAAACTGTAATTTTCCTTTGACAGGCGGAAAAAATCCTAGATTTATGATTCCATTTTGTGTTAGGGTAGATTTTTCTCATTTCCACATAGTAGAATAATCTTTTTCACAAATTTTCTCTTTTATATTTAATAGCAGCAGCTGATTAATACATATAGAAATCTGTGTTTTTATAAGGCACTGATTCTCAGCATGTTTACCCAACTACAGATGCAAAAAATACATTTGTTTAATTAATGATAATAATAATAATCAATCCAACCTCCACAGATTCCTATAAAAGCAAAACCGTAGAGGAAGTGACATCAAAACATATGTTCAACAGCCATAATGAAGTTAGAAAGCTGTGGCTCAGGAGGTAGAGCGGGTCGGAAGATCAGCGGTTTGATTCCCGACTCCTCCAGTCCGCATGTCGATGTGTCCTTGGGCAAGACACTTAACTCTGAATTGCTCCTGGTGGCTGCCATCAGTGTGTGAATGATTAGATTTCCTCTGATGGGCAGGTCGGGACCCTGTACCATTCAGCGTATGAATGTGTGTGAATGGGTGAATGTGATTCGTAGTGTATAAAGCGCTTTGAGTGGTCGGAAGACTAGAAAGGCGCTATACAAGTACAGTCCATTTACCATTTAAAAGATATTCAGTGATTTGGAGTGAATGTGAATGAACTGTAACTCTGCTACAGCCGAGGCTCAAATTCAAATTCTCTCATTTATGAAAAATGTTGGAATTAACTAACTGAGGTAAAAGTCGACTGGGCTGAATGAGAGAAATTATCATTTTTTTCAAGTTTCCAGTATTTTTTGTTATTGTGATCACTTTCCTAAAGAAGTTAAAGAGGCCTGCAAATAACGTGTTCAATAAAAGGTAAAGAATTTGACAAAACTGATGCTTGGTGCCTTTGTATTCCATAGATAGTTTTGAAGAATCAATGTTTTCTCAGTTTTCATCCATCAAAAAGAAAAAGAAATGGACTGAAAAACTGTCTGGTTTAGAGACATTCAGATGTCTGCTGCCTTAGATTCAACCACTTTGCTTCAGCTGTGTTATACTCAAGGACATCTGTATCCAGCAATAATAAAGGATGAAAGGGTGCATCAATAAAGACCTAACAATATGTTCTGTACCCACTACCAAGCTGTTTTCAGGTGTCTTAGGTCATGTTGTATCTTAAGTTAACACCGTGTTTATCAGGTTTAAGTATCATGTCAGTTGTTCTGAGTATCAAGTGAGATATTTAAAGCTTTTTCCACAGAAGTATTTCATTTAATCACCATTGAAAAGTAGGAATGCTCTGTTTCATTTGTAGAGTTTCATTACAAAATGAGTCATCAGCTACTTTTAAACCGGTGAATAACCTATACTTTGACAAAATAGAAACACATGTGTCCGTTTTTTAAAGAGCACTGACTTGTAAATTTCAGTTCAGTATAAATTCAGGTGAAGAAAATTGAAATATAAATTCAATTTGAATATTTTGTTCCATTTCAATGGTTTTCAAATGGGCGGCATTATGCAGGTGTGCCCTTCATTTATTCAGTTCTACTGAGGAGGACAAGTTAAAAAAAAAAAAAAATGAAAGCGTTTTACTGCTAATAATTTAGCAGCAGGATTTTACTAGTATTGATTTGCTTTCCGCTGGTGACTCGACCAGACTTGAAGTACTGCATTACAACTCAGTACCCGTCTAGAGACCTGACCCCTCTGGCTGAATATTATTGAGACCTGAACCTTTGTGACATTTTAAGTGCGAGTCTTTATGGTCCACCATTGGGTAAAGCAAAGATGCCGTAAAAATGAAGTTACAACAAAACCACAGGAGTTATTTAAATGGGGGCACAGGCCCCTCAGGTGCTTTAATTTAACTTTATCCACCATCCACAGAGGTGGCACATCTGAAGTTTGAAGTGATGGCAAGTGATGGTTAATTAGCTGCCAGAGAGAAGCGTGTAGACGGCTACATTTTTTTTTACCTGGCTGAAGGTGTTAGTTTACCTTTCTTTACCTTTTTTTACATTCAAAGAATGGTCAGTCTATTTGCACGCTGGTATTTTTCCGTTCCGGTGAGCATGACAGCAGCAAATGTGAGTGGGAGGCAGACACTCAGTGGGATTCGCTCGAAGCTCAGAGCATGTAAAATTACAGTTTTTGCAGGTAGATGCCAAATTAAATTCCCCCAACTTTCTTCACCGTTTCATCAGTCCGGTCGGATATTGGAAATGGAAATAAAACTCTCTTTAGACATAAAAAAATATAGCCTGTAAGGGTTAGAAGTCATCTGCAGAGTTATGAGCACGCTTAGAACCAAACATGCTTGGAGCAACCTTCCAAAATATATGGATTTTTTTGAAATATCATCCTCAGAATAAATGACATTGGTCATTTGGTGGGTGACTGGGTGTAAAAGGCATGTAACTTTAGACATGACCATTGTATGCGTCCTATCTCCTACTGCTAGCTGCCAAGTGGATTTTCCCTAACGTTTCCTTATGTTAAGTTAACTATACCTTAATGATTGGAGAGGCACATCAGAAAACGGTACTGAACCATTTTGCAGCGGTCATACAAGTGGTTTTGGACCCTGACGAATGGCATTTTTCATCGTTGTTTAGGTACGAGGACTTATTGAACTTAGGGGTTAGTTATTTCTAAATCCCCCAAAGAAGTAAGGAATATTCCAATAAATTCTTGCATGGCAGCATCCCGAAAGCCAGTACAACCTTCTGTAAGGGTTGAATGCAGGTTGTCTACTGATATCAGGAGAAACATATTGCAGTAGGTGCAAGATTTAATATGTAAAGTTAAAGACTTTTAAGTCTTTTGGCCGACTGTGTTCCCTTGTTGATTTTTTTTTTTTTCCAAGCTGGACCAGTATAATAATTCCGACATACCAGCTGGGAATCTTTTTGTTTTAAATGCAATGAAGCGCAGGCAGCTGCGGTGAAAATACATCAGCACGTGTGCAATGTCTGCTGGGTGATTTGACGCCCTGCAGTTGACAGCAGAGCAAAGTGTTTAGTGAGTGAGGAAGCTCCAGCAGACCTCAGACGGCAGAGGAATAACACACTGTGACTGTTCTATTAGGCCTGGTGACTATACCGCACCTCATTAGACACACTGTACGTGCCGACTGGAGGCTGCTGTGCGAGTGTGTGTGTGTGTGTGTGTGTGTGTGTGTGTGTGTGTGTGTGTGTGTGTGTGAGTGAGAGAGGAAAAGAAAATGAGAATCTGGGAAATGAGAATAAGCATGGCTATATAAGAGCGAGAGAAAGATGGATGTCTGTGTGTGTTTTTTTCCAATTTGCTGAAATAATTTGTAGATTAATCAATTAGTTGATCAAGAGGAGATTGACAGTAATTCTGACAATTGATTAATCATATTAGTCATGCATCATGCAAATATACCAAGAATTTGCTGATTCCAACTTTATCTAATGTGAGGATTTTCAGTTTTATATCATTTTAAATCAGATATCTGTAAGTTTGAGACTGTTGGTCAAATGAAATATGCAGTTTGAAGATGTCACCTTGGGCACTGAGAGGATATAATTTATATTTTTCAGGATTTTCTTATATGATATAGGCTAAAAGATGAATCCATTAATCCGAAAAAGCCAAAATATAATTAGCCGATTTATCGATGATGAAAATAACGAGCAGTCGCAGCAGTTTTTCCTCCGTGCGTGCGTGCGTGTTTACACCTGTACTGAGCGCCGGCTCCTTCGTGCGTACGCATGCGGACGCGGAAATATGTGTGTCAAATCCTGCGACTGTGTTTGTGTGCCGCAGCAGTAACAGGAGAGCACACAGGAATGACTGTGACAAGTAGCTAATTAGCAATCAGAACAAGATGCCTGGGCTGGAAAAGAGATCTTTGTTTCACATTGACACTCTGTCTCTCTGTCTCACACACACACACACATAGAAACACACACAGAAACACACACACACACACACGTGCTGCGTGTAGGCAATGATGGTGATTGTGATCATGTTTGGCTGATGCTCGAACTGTTTAAAGATGCCTGTCACTTGGTTTCAGCTGTGATAATGACACTCAGGTGCTTATTCTAATGAGGTGTGAGTGTTTTTTTTTTCCTTGGAGGGAGGGTTGGGGCAGTAAGCAGCA
Source organism: Thunnus thynnus (assembly GCF_963924715.1). Lineage (NCBI taxonomy): Eukaryota > Metazoa > Chordata > Actinopteri > Scombriformes > Scombridae > Thunnus > Thunnus thynnus. The sequence goes on from NC_089531.1 coordinate 7,245,835, forward strand.
TGTTTATGAGCTAAAATTAACCAACTTTATTTTTTTACTGTGATCAAAACTATTGTTTGTTAAACCACCACTAGTAGTTATCATCAAGTTTATTTGTTTGAACATGATGGTTTATTGGATCGTCTCTCTCGGGGGGGGGGGGGGGGGGTTATTTCCATTTTAACATTAAGAAATCAATACAGGAGTCATTAACAGACATTGGAGTAAAACTATGAACGTATAAAGACAGCTGCTGAATGTCCTCACAGCTTCTTTGTTGCATTTTAAATGATGCGGCAGCCGGGTCACAATTAATTATTCATTGCTTAGTCCACTGCTCTAAATACTGAATCTTAACTTTCCAGGAGTTTATTATTGTCAGATTGTATAAAAGCTCTGATCAGCTGCTGGTGTTTGTGTGCTTATTCTTTATTTCAAGCTTTTTAAATGAATTGAATTCTGTTTATTGAAGGAGATATAAAGACAGACCCACACGAAGACATGGACAGAGATGGAGAGTCAACTTAAACAGATTCCAAATGGAGACCAACACAGTTGAAGAGCGCTGCCAAGACTGAACAGTTGTCGTGCTGCTTCCTGTTACACCAAGACACATCAATCCTGTTATCTAAAGATCCTCTTGACATGTTTTAAGATAACTATAAAAGTACTCTGCCTGAAGTAATAATTGGTGTCTGATATGGTTTTTTTTTTCCCACAAAAAGTGGAGTTAAACTAGCTAAAATTCTCTTACAATTACCTTGACACCTTCTTCCTCATTAAAATATTTTTAGTTTCAAAAGTTTTAACTGCTTCTTACCTGCTCCTACTCCACTGAAAAGTTAATTCTCAGTGTATGTGCACCGGAGGCAAGTTTCCACATCACACTGTGTAATACTGGACCACGATTTGAAATCACGCTTGTAGATACACACCAGGGTGAGCACAGAGAAAACCGTCTTCTAGTGTCGAACTCTGCACGTGCATCATTCAAATATCACAGGTAACGATATGAAAAACACATTTTTTAGTGGATTTCAAGCTACATTAGTAACTCAACCCTGCAACCAAACATGCAGTTAATACTTGAAAATGAATCGCCATTTTTTCTCAAGTTATCAAATCTGTATTTTTTTCTTTTCACCATCCCAAAACATCACAAGTTTCCTATTTTAGACAGGAGTGAGAGGTCAGAGGTCAGGACTGGACCCTGTAAGACATACTGTCAAAGAAATGTTGAAACTTAGTAAGAATATAGTTCATAGCCAGTGAGGATTGACCTTTATAACCATCTAAGTTCAAGGAAAAAACATCCACATTCAACCCTCGGACTGAGTCGGGGGTTACAATCGTACACGACCGCTTCATATCACGCTCTATGTCATGTGCTGACACCTGAGCCAGCTCTGTTCGCTGAAGAGATGTGGTTTAATCTTTTTTTGAGGAGCTAGTAAGGGGACCTCTGGGCATTGCAGGGTAGATTTCAGGCATTATCCATTTTTATTTAGAATTGCAAGAACAATCCAGTCCAACCTTATTAGTACAATCCCTAATAACGCCAAGAGAGAGAAAGATTTGATCAAGTCTGTGAGCCGGCCTGGATGTGAATATCAAAATTTCAATCCGATACTTAAATCGAGCCCTCACGAGGTTCTTACTTTAGGACTGATTTTAAAAGACTGAAGTGAAGAAGCTTGATCTCATTAAGCAGCCGGGTCAATAATGTTTGTCTTCCTCCTGAGAGGACTCGTCACCGTTCTGCATGGATTTTTTTTAGAAACGACTGCTCATGACTCTAAATGGCTGTGATGTAGCTGCTAAACAAGGTGAAGGTGATGAATACCATCTCAGGAGCCTTGGTCACTGCATGCTCATCCAGTAATGTGACATTCTCCCTCAGAAATTTCAATAAAACATTACATATAATTGGAAACACAGGTTGGGCATCTTCAAAATGCACAAACAACTGGAGCACTGAAGCCAGAATCATTGCAATATGAACATCTCTCTTACCTTTACTCTTTGTGCAGCATCGTCACGCCGCCGCTGACAAGAAAGATGAATCTGACTGACTGAGACATAAAGAGAATAACATGCTAAACAAGATGCTACAAAGGCATGAATCACTTTTTTTTACAAGGTCAGCCAAGGATAGGAGGGTTTCATCACATGGCAGCGCAACTACTTGATCATCAAAGCAGAGATTTGTCTCAGATATCACCGCCGGGGTTTCAAACAGCAGACTTTACAGGAGAATTTTGACGTGATTTAGAGTTGCAGCCAATTTACTTGCTTCCCCACAGCCAGTTTTTTTTTTTTTATTCCTCTACTCATTTTACAGCGGGTGACGTATGCAATCAGATATTTCATTCAATCTGTGCTTTGAAAGTACAGATTTTACGACGTTTACCGCCGTGTCAGCTAACAGAAGCACTCTGAATAAAGAGAAGTGGATGTGAGGGGTTTTTCAGGTGGGGTGTTTTTGGAGATTATCCTAGGGGGGAAGTGATTTATTTCTTTTTTAATGTGGTTGTCATGTGACTGACACTAAGCAGAGAGTAACACGCCACAGCGCTGATATAAAAACACTCACTTTTACTGTGATAGATGGAGGATTCGACTCCATCGGTTGACGTTTTCTGAGACCACTAAGTTGATCAAGACTTTGATCGGACCTTAAAGTCGCCAGCAGCAGAATATTTGACCATTGGCAGAACGCTGTACACAACAAACTCTATAGACGCTACCAACCAAGCAGGAAGTATGAAGTATCATGCCAGCAAAGCAGCAACTTAAAACATGAACTGAAACCGAGAGATTAACGGGACAGAGAGTCACGGAGAAATAAATCCATGGAGCTGAAGGTTACAGCAGCCGAAGAGAAGATTCAGTAGAGTTCACTCTTTAACGAAAGAGACGAGCTGTCGCCGAGACGGACGGAGGGAGGGAGGGAGGGAGGGAGAGAAAGAGAAGGCAAACGGGGTCGGTGTGTGGGGAAAGTGTGAGGATGTTGAGGAATGAGGGGAATCTGTGTAGCCCGCGGAGACAAAATGAGAGAGACGTGAAGTGACAGAAAGAGGAAGAGAGGCATGCTGGAGTCTCAATGAAATGAAAAATGACTGTCCTTTTCACCTTGTTAGCCAGTTCTCCGTGTCACAGTGTACACCCTCTAATAATACATGCCTTGCTTGTAATGAAATACCACGGACCGCTGATTTTTACTGACTGCTTAATGACAAACCAGAATGTGTGGATAAAGGGACCTCATATTTAATGTAATATTTTGGAAAATTCTCCCAAGATATCCTCTTTGCTTTCTGTCAGCTGTAATTAAAAAGGATACGGAACTTATAATTACTCAAGTAGGATTTGAGGTTGTGAACGTTAATCAAGCTACTGCTAAAAACTGTAGCGCCAACAACAAGTTGGACCTTCCAGTTTTAGTTAAACTTACATTTCTTCTAAGTGCACAAAGCTGAGTCTGAATAGATTTAATAAGGGGATTGGAGAAGGAGGTTTAACGATGGGATTCTTAACGGAGTGTTAAACCCAAGATCTAGTTAGCATGCTCCAAAAGTATGAAATGGTTGCACATCTCCAATTTCCAAGTCAAGGAGGCCTTGTTTATTTGGCTCACATCATAATATAAAAACGCTTGTTTCGGCACAGAGCCTTCTTCAGAGTGTTCAGTTCAGTCATATATACAAGGGCAGAGTGCTGGGAGTTGAACCCAATTATTCGGGAACCAATCACTTTTCTTATCCCGTGGTTCTGTGG